>NW_010135761.1:26627-31681 GCF_000699245.1 Pterocles gutturalis
TCTGTGATCTTTAGCAGTAACAGTTGAATTTAAACTCTGTACAGAAAGGACTCTGTCGTCTCACCTTTCAAGGATAGCTTACACAGCCGTGTTATGGCTTTGCCCTTTCTAGATGAGGAATATGTTGATTTGGTTTCAGCTCATTAACTCTCTGTCCTGGGTTAAGCAGAGACAGAGTTAACTTTCTTCATAATAGCTAGCAAGAGGCTGTGTTTTGGATTTGTGCTCAGAAGAAAAGTTGATAAAAAGGGAAGTTTATAATCTTTGCTAGGATATTTCAAGGTCCTACAGCTTCTCTGCTCTTTGCAGACAGGGCGGGGGGGATGGGAGTCTCCGGTTACTAGACGGAGAACCAGAGTGGCCAATAATCTATTCCATAACATACATGTCATGTCCAGTATATAGGTGAGGACCCCCAGCAAGATCGTCCCTTTTTTGGTTCCGGGTTCCTTTGGCTCCAGATCATCTCGCTTCAGGTGCTTGCATTCGCTCTCCCAAGGCCCTTCCCCCCCACACACCCCGGTCAGCTCTCGGTCTGGGACGCTCGGACTGTTATCTCTGGTTTGTGAGTGTGGTGTTTCGGGGACCCTCCCTTCTGCTCCGGGAGGTTTCGGGACCCCTCCCTGCTCCGGGGTCAACTCCCCTTGTTCCGGGATCGTTAGCCGGGAACAGGCTGAATCTTTATCATCGGGTGGGGGGGGGCAGTATCACTGTGTATCACTCATTTGTACATTTGTATGTAGTATTATTTTCAATATTATTGTAGTTTAGTTATTAAATTGTCCTTATCTCAACCCTCGAGTCCTTTTTTTCATCTACCCCTTTAACTCTCTCCCCTATACTCGGCTGGGGGCGGGCATTGTGTGAGCGGGTGTGTGTGGTTTGGCCCCCAGCCAAGGGCTAACCCATCACACTCTCTAAGGAATCTCTTCCAGCTTAGCTGTCTGCAAGGCTGGAACCATCCATACTTCAAGATCAGGGCTTTTTTCCTCTTTGAATTTCTGAGAGCGTGTCCCAAAAAGCATAGACACTGCAAGGAAGCCCAAGCAGCTGAAGGGTTTACTTCATGGGAAATTAGTATCGTCTCTTAGGATAATGAAATTTTGTGTGCAGCGTTTGGTATTCTGGGATTCATAAAGGTTATCAGACAGGCATTTATAATAAAAGTTCTTCCTACTTTCCCTGGCATGCATGGGGAAGATGGGAGTGTTATCAGTCTGACATTTCTGTCAGAACTGGTATTTGAACCACTGGATGATTCTGACAAATGCCACCGCTGTCATCTGCTCCTCAGTTTTAATTATATCTGACTGAGGCTTTCAATGGCACCAAGCAGAAAACTTAATTAGTTGGTTTAAAGGCTGATCTTCAGAATTTGAAGAATCCAAAGAGCTTTGCAGCATTTCTGCATGGAGGCTGCCATTTTCATTCTGATGGTGCAAGTCAGAAGAATTAATGGTCCCACTCATAGGAAGGAAAAACAGAGAAAGACTTACAGGAATAGACGTCAACAAAATACACCATTTCTGTACATGACATGTCAGCAAGGCAACCTTGTGTCTAAGAAACTGCTGCGCTGGCTCACAGGTGGGTCTCAGACAAATGGTAGCAGAATGCAGGCGAAAGATTGGGCACTCATGGGAACACACAGCAAATGAACATCTGTTACCTTAAACAGAATGTATACACTTATTTTGCAGTGGACTGCAAGCACTGCACTATTTGGAAAGACTGAAAGGCTGACATTTTCTCACACACCAATGCACTGTTCAAACAAGCTGCATAAAAGAAGATTGCATTAACAATTTATACCACCTCTGTGTTTGCTTTCAGAGTGTTAATATGATTATACTTCTACACTATATCCTAGAAAAACAAGCATTAATAAGATGCAATGTCAAACTGTTTATATGATGCAATTAGAAGTCAACATTACACTCACATGCTGGTTGCAGGTTGCCTGTGGGGAAAAAAACCAACTGAAAATACATTGTTTTGTTCAGAAACCCCAGGGCTGTGGGTCTGGGCACATAATCCAACTGCTGTCATGGAGATATGGACTGTTAGAAGATGGGTTTTGCTTGTCGGTGAGGTCACATGCTCTGGAACAGTGCTGCTGGTATTCTTCAGGATACTGCTGAATTTCAGCATTTTAAAGGAATGGGCTGGATCTCATACATAAAATGTGCCAAGAGCTCTGTGTCTGTGAGCTGCAGTCAGGAGCCAAAGCACTTGATGACTTACACGGCCCACAGGACTGATGTGCTCTCATTGGCTTCCCCTGCACTTGCAAGCTTTGTGCTTGTAATTTATCACTGATCACAGAATCACAGAATTGCTGAGGCTGGAAGGCATCTCTGGAGATCACCCAGTCCAACACTGTGCTCAAAGCAGGGTCAGCTAGGGCAAGTTGCTCAGGGATGTGTTCAGTCAGATTTTGAATATCTCCAAGGTTGGAGACTCCCCAGACTCTCTGGGTAACCTGTGCCGGTGTTTGGCACCCACATAATAAAAAAACTTTTTTTTCTATTTAAACAGATTTTCCTGTATTTCAGATTTTGGTCACTGCCAGTTTTTCTGTTGCTGAGCCTCACTGAGAGGGATCTGGCTCCATTTTCTTTACTTTCCTCCATCAAGTATTTATACACATTGACTAGATCCCCCTGAGCCTTCTGCTCAGGCTGAACTGTCACAGCTGACCCAGTCCAGTATGTCCATGTCTGTCTTGCTTGGGTGAGCCCAGGACTGGACACAACACTTTCCACTGATGTGGCCAAGGCATATTGCTGGCTCATGTTCAACTTGGTGTCCACCAGGAAACTCAGGTGCTTTTCAGCAAAGCTCTTTTCCAGGCAGTTGCCCCCAGTTTATACTGGTGCATGGGGTTATTCCTTCCCGGTTCAGGGCTTGGCATTTGCCTTCATTGACCTTCAGGAGATGCCTGTTAGCCCATTTCTCCAGCCTGTCCATGTCCCTCTGAATGGCAGCACAACCAGCTGGCATGTCAACCACTCTTCCCAATTTTGTATAATTTCAAACTTGCTGAGGGTACACTGTCACGTTGGCCAGCTCATGAATTAAGAGGTTAAACAGAGGATGGGGGAAAAAATTGTCTAAGAAAATTATATGGCTTCCATCACTGTATTCTATTGCCTTCTGCAGTGGGGTTACAGCATTGGTGGATAAGGGAAGAGCAACTGACATCATCTACCTGGACCTGTGCAAAGCCTTTGACACTGTCCTGCATGACATCCTTGTCTCCAAATTGGAGAGACATGTATTTGATGGAAGGACCACTCAGTGAATAAGGAATTGGCTGGGTGATCACACTCACAGAGTTGCAGTTAATGGCTCAATGTCCAAGTGGAGACCGGTGACAAGTGGCATTCCCCAGGGGTTGGTATTGGGACTGGTGTTGTTCAACATATTTGTCAGAAACATTGACAGTGGGATTTAGTGCATTCTCAGCAAGTTTGCTGACAACACCAAGCTGTGTGGTGTGGTGGACATGCTCGAGGGAAGGGATGCCATCCAGAGGGACCTTGACAGGCTTGAGAGGTGGGCCCATGCAAACCTCATGAAGTTCAACAAGGCCAAGTGCAAGGTCCTGCACGTGGGTCGAGGTAATCCCAAGCACAAATACAGGGTGGGCGACGAAGGGATTTAGAACAGTACTGAGGAGAAGGACTTTGGGGTGCTGGTTGACGAAAACCTCAACATGAGCTGGCCACATGCACTTGCAGCTCAGAAAGCCAGCTGTATTCTGGGCTGCATCAAAAGAAGCGTGACCAGCAGATCGAGGGAGATGATTCTCCCCCTCTACTCTGCTCTTGTGAGGCCCCACCTGGAGTGCTGTGCCCAGCTCAGGAGTCCTCAGCACAGGAAAGACATGGACCTGTTGGAGAGAGTCCAGAAGAGACCCACAAAGATGGTCAGAGGGCTGGAGCAGCTCCCATAGAGGGACAGGCTGGGAGAGTTGGTGTTTTTCAGCCTGGAGAAGAGAAGGCTCTGGGGAGACCTTAGAGCAACCTTCCAGTAATTAAAGAGGGCCTACAGAAAAGGTCAGGAGTGACTCTTTATCAGGGAGTGTAGTGATAGGAGAAGAAGTAACAACTTTAAGCTGAAAGAGGGTAGATTTAGACTAGATATTAGGAATAAATTTTTCACTGTGAGGGTGCTGAGACACTGGAACAGGTTGCCCAGGGAAGCTGTGGATGCCCCATCCCTGGAGGTGTCCAAGGCCAGACTGGAGGAGGCTTTGAGCAACCTGGTCTAGTGGAAGGTGTCCCTGCCCGTGGCAGGGGGGTTGGAACTAGACGATCTTTAAGGTCCTTTCCAACCCTAGCCATTAGATGATTCTACGATTGTATGATTCTCAGAGAGTCACAAATCTAGTTGAGCTCTCACTGCCTGGATGCTGATTTTGCTGCTCTGTTGAGTCCCAGCCCACCTGGACCCCTATACAGGTCCATGCACCCATGTACGTACAACTGGATTACAGAAAGTGTGCAGACAGCTTCACTGGTCTTTCTCTGCAAGAAGAGGGGACCATTTGTCCACTGTTCTGCTGTGTTATCAATGGGCTAATGAAAAGATCCTCCTGCTGTGAGGGCAGCCTACTCTCTTCTTTCCTGGATTATTGTGTCCTTGATGGCTCACCCATCAAGGTAAGTATACATAAATACAATAAAATCTCTCTCTATATTGTACAGAGTTTTGGTTCAAGAAGATTATTTTGCCTTGGATAATATTTTTGCCAATGGCCATAAAGGCAGTGTACTTATAACATATGTGATGGGTTTTGTTTATCTTTGACATTTTATATCTTAACATTTTCCAGACCATACGTAATAAGCAAGCTTACATTTTTCCTTTCCATTAGTGTCTGAAAAGTCAGATTACAGTACTTTTAACTTTTTTCTTTTAATATATTTAAGAAGATAATAAAATTCTGTACTTGTTTAACTATGGGTTTGGATCACGTAGCAGGTAGCCATTTTGTCAGAAGTATGTGGTTTGCAGAGCGTGCAGGAGCCATAGCTAGTCGTCCCCCC
>NW_010135761.1:31712-56546 GCF_000699245.1 Pterocles gutturalis
CCCCCCCCCACTAAACTATGAGATCCCAGAGTGTTAGGTTTGAACTCAATCAAAATCATTGATATGTTACTGTGCCTAACAAAGTTCACAACATTAACCAGGCACAGAATATCTGCTATGAATAAAGACACTCCTCAGTGCAAGTGTCATGGGGACTTCAATGTTCTGTCATATTCCCCAGCATTTTGCTATCACCAAAAGCATTTTCTCACCAGCAGAAGACTGTACTGCAGTTACAATAGGTCCCACTGTGGCTTAGTGAGGAGCTGATGTGGTTGTGACTTTACACAGGGAGCTGTGAGTCTGTGCTATCACTATGCTCACAATGATAGCAGTGCTGCTTCTGTACAGGTACAACCTCCTGCAACCTGGCATCTTCATATGAGACCGCAGGCTAACTTTGTGGCAAAGGATACAAGAGATCACCTTCTTCATGCGTAAATGCTGGAATTACTGCTTCCATCCTCCAGTTGCAAGACACTGTACCATGTTTATTTGTCAGCATCACCGTGAAGGATACAGGCCATCACAGCATCCACTGCCCCTCCACATCCATATATCTTCTTCTTACTCCTCACACCCTGACCTTAGCAGTTCATGGAGGACTCTCCCTGTCTTTCTGCATGGCTGTCACACATCAAAAGCTCTTACGCCATGCTTATAAGGAGTTTTGTTTTTCAATTCTGTTTCACTGCCATGTGCACAACTGGACAGCTCCGTGCTGTGGGATCTTGCTGAAGGAGAGGATGTGTCTCGAGAGCAGCCCTGCAGAAAGGGATTGGGGGTGCTGGTTGACAGCAGGTTCCATATGGGTCAGCAGTGCCCTGGCAGCCAAGAGGGCAAACTGCATACTGAGATGCATCAAACACAACATAACCAGCTGGTCAAAAGAGGTGATTATCCTGCTGTGTTCAGCATTGGTGCAGCCTCACCTTAAATACTGTGTGCAGTTCTGGGCCCCACTATTTAAGAAGGATGTGAAAGTCCTTTAATGTGTCCAGAGAAGCGCAACAAAGCTGGTGAAAGGGCTGGAAGGAATGTCCTGTGAGGAGTGGGTGAGGACTTTGGGCCTCTAGTTTGGAGAAAAGGCGGCTGAGGGTCAACCTCATTGCTCTCTACAGCTTCCTGAGCAGGGAAAGTGGAACAGGAGGTGCTGATCTCTTTTCCCTGGTATCCAGTGACAGGACGCATGGGAATAGTTCAAAGATGTGCCAGGGGAGGTTTAGGCATTTCTTTACTAAGAGCATGGTTAAACACTGGAACAGGCTTCCCAGAGAGGTGGTTGATGCCCCAAACCTGTCAATGTTCAAGAGGCATTTGGACAATGTCCTTAATAATACTCTTTAACTTTTGGACAGCCCTGAAGTGGTCAAGCAGTTGGACTAGATGGTCGTTGTAGGTCCTTTCCAACTGAAATTATTCTATTCTATTCTAGTCTAGTCTATTCTAGTCTAGTCTATTCTAAATTACTTCTGCCTCACAGTTCTCAAAAACTTGTGTCCCACTACAGACTAGCTCCTTGCAAGGCCATTCCATGGGTGTTATCAACCTGAGACATTTGCCCAAAAATCCTAATAGCATACATGCATATCACTGTATACAGCATGGACATCAATAATCGAGACTAGCTATGCATTATACAAAGCAACACAGGAAACAACTGTTGGGACAGGCTGTAAAACAGGGATCATGGACCTATCTTGAGCTTCCTAAATTGCCACATCAGAGATTACTCTCCTTGCTTGTTTGACATGATACTCGAACAAAAGCTTTTGTGTTTAGACAGGAATCTTCAAGAAAACAGGGCCCTGCAGCACCAGCTGCCAGAAGCATCAATGATTTTAAAGATATACCCTAGCTTAAATACACCTTCTTGCAGATCTTTGGATGTGTAGACAGTTTGTACAAAGCATGAACTGAACTCTTTAGGGGCACATGGTGAGCAACCTAGGAAAACTTTGTAGAGGGATTTATAGTTTTACAGCTTTTTACTGGAAAAAGCACATGTGCTTAGGTGCCCCAAGCTTTAGCACATCCTTGGCCTGGTCTTTGGTGGATACACAGAAAAGCAGGAACTGCTTCACTTGGCCTCCATAATGCCTTCTTCCTGAGGTTACACTTCCACCCCAAACACACACATCTACATGTTCACACACACACACTGCTCTTCAGGAGAGGAAACCCAGCCCTTTTGTAACTTTCCAGTTCCTTTTCATAAAATTTTCTGAAACACCTAAAGAGGAGATGACAGGCTCCTACCAGATGATTTGGTAGTGGGGACTAGAGGTCACTTTCTATTATTTAGAGTACTTACATTTCCGTGAAGGAGCATTTAATTTCACAACTCATTTGAGATTTTCTGCTCACCTTTATACTACTAATCTTTAGAGTTCTTGTGGGGATATGAAGTAAACAGAAAATTCAAATAAGCTGCATATTCAAACTAGGATTTGCAGTTTTTAAGGACAAGTGCAGGAAACTCCGTACACTGAATCAACAGATCGCCCTTAGACAAGATTCCCCGCTCCTCAGGGTCTCACAGGCTTTGGTGTGCTTTCTCATAATCACCTTGCAAGTCAAGCAGAAGCATCATCTCTTTCTCGAGGAAGCAAAACTGGAATTCATTGAGACTAAACAAGTTAAATCCACATCCTAAAGTGCACCAAGGCTTCCTGAGGATCTGGGCAGCGAAGTAGCTGCGTGGCTCAAGTGTCTTGCTAAGGCTTCCAGGATGCAGTGAGTCCATTTTCCCTCTAAACACACTCATGTAAATGGCAGTACCCTATTTTGCAAAAGCGTCCCATAGACCTGTCCCTTTGCTTCATGATGACTGCAGCATTTGCCAGTGCATTCAGCCTTTTGGCTGAGCTGCCATTCTCCATCATCCACCTAACACAGTTATTTCTGTATTATACACCCCTCATTTGACACTGAAGATATCCGGTTAATATATTAGCTAAAGGGATGCCTACCACCATTAGCATGCAATATTGGATACCTTTGTCTTTGAAAAATCCCATTGGTCTTTCCTTTGTGAATGGCTGTAAATTGCTTACTGGAACTAAAATGACACTTTTTGTCCAATTCTGTCTGGATTTTGCCCAGGAAGTACATAGCAGAGGAAGATTAAATTGCTTGGTGTTGCTCTCTGTCTAAAAGAGACACATGACTCTTTTAGCATATGCATTCAGGAGTCTTTAAAAAAGGAGGGGAAAGTTTTTCATACCCAGTTATCTGTTTTCCATACCTTTTTTGAAAGGCATTAATATACTTTCAGACAGGATTTTTTCACTCTGCTAAAGCTATGTAAAAATTAGAGACGCAGTCTGAGATAGCTGGACAGGTATCTTCCACAGGACACCATTCTATTCCTGTAGCTAACTTAAAATCTTAACCTACCTGATTAAATTAACTAGTATCCCAACTTTGAGGTCACTACAGCTAGGTGAGGTGATGCCCACTGAAGCCTGCAAAAGCTTTCAGTAATTTTCTCCTTTTAGGCAAAAACCTTATTTTAATTTTGGAGGCCAAGCAAATCCTGAGGAGCATCTTTTTGGTTTTGGAGAATCCAGAGATGATGATAGTACCAAAGCAAGATAAAAGAAAAGAAAAATAATTGTGACTTCCTTTGCAAATTTTATGTCTTTCCAAATCTTTCCAGGGCTCCCAGTAAACATCTGCTCATTTGGGAGTGGGAGACAGTTTTGATCCACTTCCATTCCTCAGTTAATGGTAGTGCAGAAACTAGAGTGGACATTATTCCTTTTCACACCAGCAAAAATGGTGAGGTGTTCAACCCTGCACTGAAAACTGAGATGAGATAAAATATGAGATATTCTGTAAATATAAACCACTTAAAACACAATGATACAGATGACATAAAAGTATAAAAATTGTTACTGACATGAATAATTCACTAACTATTGCATGGTATAAGTCACCAACTAATA
Source organism: Pterocles gutturalis (assembly GCF_000699245.1). Lineage (NCBI taxonomy): Eukaryota > Metazoa > Chordata > Aves > Pterocliformes > Pteroclidae > Pterocles > Pterocles gutturalis. The sequence goes on from NW_010135761.1 coordinate 35,663, forward strand.
TGTATTACGTGCCATTTAATAGTGGATGTATCTGAAGAAATATGGAAATTGGAATACTTTAATAACTTTCTATGTGAAAGATGATGAGACTGCCTAAATGATTAAGAGGAAGATATGTTATAATGAACTAAAGCCACTCGAGTGTAAGGTAATTTTAATTCAAATCTCCATCTGCTTATGTATAATTAAGACTCATTTAACAAGTTAATGCCTAACAGAGAGAACTGATAAGTTTGGTATTAAAGAGCTTAAGAGAAGTAAATTAAACTGTCGAGTTTGAGGAGTTTTCATTTGAATTCCCTGTACCTGAACCAAAAGACAACCTTCCAGTGGCGTTTCTTTATCCAGACCATGCAGCCGGGTACCAGACTTGGGGACAAAAAAGAGGCGACAAAACAGAGTATAATTTTATATTTTAATTTTTGATATCATGCCAAGTCAGGACTTTAACAGCATCTTTGCTGGCATTAATATTTATACTGCTCAACCTGCTCACTATGTAGCGTCTATACACCACTAAGAAGACACTTTGCATGCCATAAAAAATATTTATGCATTGCAGAGATTGCCAGTGGGGTTAAATAACCTATGAAAATAAGAGGGTTGCCTTTGAAGTGCAAAAAAAGTAATATTTTGATCTGTGGTAAATTTTATGTGATATTCGCCCGCTTAACTTTCTATTTAATTCTTTCTTCAAATATCTTTCCTGCAAGGTCCAGTAGTCAAAACAGTGACTTCAACCTTTTCATCTTTCATCATGCAATTTTAATTTTCTTCTTTTGGTTTCTTATCCACTGTCAAGAAGAGAGTTTCCTGTATTCACTTCACAAGTAAAATTCTCTGTGCTCTCAATATTTTTTTTTTTTTTTTTTTTTGCCTCTGGGTCTCGCCACCTTGCCCTCAATTTTTTTTTTTTTTTTTTTTTTTGTCACTGGAGCCAGACATCAGCTCTGATTTGCTCCTAGTGCTCAGCAATAAGTTAAAAACTCTCAGGAATGCATTGGAAGAACAAATACCACAGTATGTCCTATGTTTATCACAGTGCAGGTATTTCCAAGTGAAATAAGACAAAGAAGTAAAACTATGAGGTTTGATGACCAACATCTGATCTCAATAAATGACTGACATAGGACATTGTTGCAATATTTGAAGCTTACTGTTTTGTTCCTAGGCCAAAACAAACTTTCCTAATCTGCTGTAGCATCAGTCTTTGAGCAGAAAAATTAGGGACTGAACTGTTTAAAATACCTAAAAGAGTAGAACCAACACCTTACTTCTCAATTTTAGTTTTGGGCAATGGAGGTCCTTAAAAGTCAACAAAGTGAAATGTTCCTTTGTGTATCCATCCATAGATTAACACCCTTTACTGTTTGTAGCAAGTCTTTTAATTATAAAAGCATTTGGCTTCATATGCATTGTGTATGTTACTGTGTGTCTCACAAACAAGGGAGCATACGTTTTAAAAGGTCTTCCTTTCCTCCAAGGCTTAAAAATGTACAGAGACATCACCAGAGACATTTGCAGCACTTCAGCAGAATGAACTTCAAGTGGTTTGGGAAAGGTACCAAATGAACCAAATCACCTACAACTGTCTAGAGAAGGAAACCCACAGTTACAATCAGAAAAGGGTTTCCATTTGTGTTGATAAGCTAATCTGTGAGAAAAAAATTGCTTCTTTTACTGAAAACCCGCCTCTAATATTTATTACTTTTCAAGTTCAGAAAACTCTTGCTTCTAAAAAGAGAGAGAGGAGAGAGAAGAGAAAGAGGAGAGAGAGGAGAGAAAGAAAAGAGAGAGGAGAGAGAAGAGAGAAGAAAGAGAGACTGACAGGAAGAAGACTTAAAAGTACCAGGAAATTCAAATTATATACCAAATTTAAAATCCAAATGCAAAATCCAAATGCAAAAAAATAAAAGTTATAAGTTCATAACTACACCATGAACTAGTCTGGAGTGGGAGGATGCATATATTTTCTCCGTGAAACATTGCTGATGGACATTTCCTGGTCTGTGAGTACATCCCAGAACAGATCGTGCTGAGACACCCCATATGATATCTCCTGGATGACACTGTCACTTATGGATTTTGGGATGCCAGAGGATACTGTTCTGGGACATTTTTGTACCTTTGCTGAAGAAAGCAGCTTTCAGTGGGGAATAACAGCATGAGACGGACTAATCAGTTAGTTGTGCCTCGTCTCAGAGATGCCAACCAAAGCCAGTCTGCTGTCCATGTAAGAGCTGACATTAGGACATGATTAACGACATCTGAAAATCTGGACAAAATCTATACATGATGCAGTTATCTGTAACTAAAAAAGTGGAGCAAAGTGCTTAGCCTCACAAATGCAGCAATAGCCATCCAAGGGGAATGTTCCTCTTTAAACAAAGAAACCTGCTTCAGAGCAAAGGCATTTAAAGAAAAAAAAAAAAACCTGCTCATGATCCCTCTGCAATATCCTTTCTCCTCTGGCAGGCATTAGCCAACTGGCCTCTCTCAGAGAGTAGCACCACCAGGTTTATGACAGCTGCTCTGTTTTTCTTTAGACAAATGCCAGTCCCTATCACATTCATTTTATCCTGGCTCCTCAATAGCATTTAATGCTCTGAAAAAAAGCAGTAGGCCCATAAAATGGATATTAATAGAGCACTTAGCACATACCTGTTTGTGATTAGCAGCTTAGAGGTTAAGAACCCCAGTAAAACAGAAAAAAAACCTGGAGCAATTCCAGCCTTGAGTCAGGAAGTATTTTAGCACCTAAGGCATGTCATGCACCAAGGGCACTGTTGTATAATTTGTACCAAGAAATGGGGGTTGGTAATGAACATTAGTTAAATTAAAAAAAAAAAGGAAAAAGTCAGGCACCATGGTATTAATGAATAATTAATCCCCACAAGTTCAGAAAGCGTAATGCTAAAGTTCAGAAAGCGTAATGCTAAAGTTGCTGTGTCATCTCTTCTGAGATCCTTGTAGCCCTCTTACAGGGCAATGCATCAAGCACAGACTAGATTTCATCTCTGATTGCTCCTGTTCACTTCAGGTAGTGTTATTCCTTTCTTCCTTTGAAAAACATAATATTGTGATGTAGTAGGTTTACTTTACTGTCATGATCATACCAAAAATATAATTTTCCCTTTAAGAGTACTTACCTTGGAGAGGAAGATCCAGGGATCCATGGATTTTAACCTTACTTATGGTGAGCAATGCTCCTAAATCAGCAGCAATACAGCTGTCAAGTGACACAAGGCAACTCTTTTTACAAAAGGCCATTGTGCTGGCTTCATAGAAAAAATTACCTCTCACTGGTCTCAGTTGGGTACCAGGGTTGGGGGAAAGGATGAGTGGGACATTAACTTCTTCCCCAGCTGTGACCTATGAGCTCCTCCTCTTCCCTGCTTTTCGCTCTTTATCTCAGAGCTGTAAGCAAACCTCTTAAGCAAAATCTGGTCTTGTTCCAGTTGGAAAGCAATTTTATTTTTATGTTCCTTCATATGAAAAACAATAGTCCTCATAACAGACAAGTCTTTTTTCTCTAAAGATTTATGACAACAGGAAATGTATTTTGCTTCTTCTCTTTTAATTTGCCTTGGTGCTAAAATGTTATTTTCCTCATTAAAAATTATGACATTTGGAAAAAAGTATATGCAGGAATAAACAGCATGTGGGATGTCAGCATCAGATTTCACTGGTAAAGAACTGATGAGGGACGAGGGAGCACAATGCCGAGTCCTGCCTTGCAGAGAAAACATCTGAGACCAGTGAGCAGTGAAACCCTTGCCTGCCATTCAGCCCCTCTACACCACCACCCTGGGCTGCCTCACAGCCCCACTCTGGGGTTGTGTGATTATTTTCCACACTAGGAGAAATGATTGAGGCATTTCATCAAGACAAAACATAACACTTCTCCCAAAAACTGCTTAGGGAAGAAAGGAAATGTCACTTAATAACAGTAGTTACAAAGAAAGGAGAAAAAAACATGGACTGGTGGAAAACCGCCAGGATAAGGATTGGGCAGGAATGTGTCGACTCCAACAAGTGAAGAAGGTGGCAGGGCTGTGGTAGGTATGCACGGAACTAGAAACCACACCACAGTGTGCCACCAGCAGTATTGCTGTATCACCTCTCTATCAGTCTTCTCTTTGTCTCTCATTAGATTTTGACAGATCTCCACAGATTTGGATACATTTCCATTTACAGACTATTAATATATTGTTGCTATAAATGCTGTTTGTTTCTCTAATTATTTTCTATCACTTAACCACTCCAGGTCTTTTCTCTAGTTTGACATAGATTTTCATACTTTTATTTCTCAGTGATGAAATAATGATATTACATTTTCTGAAAATTCATGTTGTTCTCTGAAGCAATGTGCGCTTGTAGCCCAGAAAGCCAATCGTATCCTGGGCTGCATCAAAAGAAGCATTAGCAGCAGGTCGAAGGAGGTGATTCTCCCCCTCAGCTCTGCTCTCATGAGACCCCACCTGGAGTACTGTGTTCAGATGTGGGGCCCCCAACATAAAAAAGACCTGGACCTATTGGAGGGAGTCCAGAGGAGAGCCACGAAATTGGTCAGAGGGCTGGAGCACCTCCCCTATGAGGACAGGCTGAAAGAGTTGGGGTTGTTCGGCCTGGAGAAGAGAAGGCTCTGAAGAGACTTAATAGCAGCCTTCCAGTACCTGAAGGGGGCCTACAGGAGAGATGGGGAGGCACCCTTTATCAGGGAGTGTAGTGAGAGGACAAGGGGTAACGGGTATAAGCTGAAAGAGGGTAGATTTAGACTAGACATTAGGAATAAATTTTTCACTGTGAGGGTGGTGAGACACTGGAACGGGTTGCCCAGAGAAGCTGTGGATGCCCCATCCCTGAAGGTGTTCAAGGCAAGGTTGGATGAGGCTTTGAGCAACCTGGTCTAGTGGAGGGTGTCCCTGCCCATGGCAGGGGGGGTGGAACTTGATGATCTTTAAGGTCCTTTCCAACCCAAACCATTCTATGATTCTATGATTGTATGATTCCATAATAGTTTAAGCAGAGCTCTAAGTCATGATTTAATAATGGGAAAAATATAGTAAGTACCGTGTCTAAGGAAAATGCATAGCAGTAGCCATTATTTGGAGCTGATGGCAGATGAACTCTGATTAGGAATGAGACCTGTTTTCACGAATGGAATCACTAGAATGCATTGAGGGAGACAGCAAAATCTCAGTGCTTTGATGTCTCCAGAAGAAGAATGTGTACCTTTCTAGATGACTCAGGTTGGTCAAAGATAAGTCCCTGGCACAGCTGAAGGAAGAATCTGGTAATAACCCCTTGAAGCAATACTATATCACCCCATGATCCTTTCTGGCCTTGGATTCCACATTTTTTCTAATTTAATGGGAAACAGTGGAAGTAGTTTTCCATTGCACATGGAGAGCTGTATGTCTAGAAAGGATTTAGCATGATGTTTCCCTGAGTGTGGTGCGGAGAATTTTCTGATTATCAAACTGTGAACTGTCAGTGGCATAATTTTCGTAAGCACTTGGGGAGCAGTGTTCTTGCAGTATTTACATGCCTGGAGATGCAGAGAGCACTGCCAATGCCTACTGGTGCCAAAAGTGGTTAAGAAACAAATGAGTGATTGCCAGAATTAGATAACTTGGAAATACTTTAGCATATCTTTTAAAGCCTGATGCTAAGTGACTTCAGCACCTAATCCTGCTATGAAAAGCACTTCCATCAGGTAGGAACTGCTGTGAGTCATGCACGGGGACAAAGAAAATGGGGCTATTAGGCAAAGTCTTTGACCCTGCTGACTGCCCAAGACCAGTCATTACAGCTTGCTGTAACTCACTGGGCTGTCAGCAGCAGCAGCTCAGAAGATGCCCCGATGGCAGCTGAGATGCCCCTGATGCATGGAGAAACAAGGACTTCATCACGCACACAGACAGCAAGTTGCCCTTGCTCTGGAGCCCCAGCCAGCTCCCACTGGGGCTCTTCTAAAAGATTTGGAGGGTCCTCAACAAGAAAGTTAATCTCTTCTCTATTTTTCCTTAACTCACCTTCTATAATAATGCCAGTGACAGCCACTGCTAGTTTTTCTTGCACAAGATTTGGCTCAAAGTTAGGCATATGCTGTGTTTATGTTCTGTATGTGTAGAACAAATAGCAAGTTGAGCCAGGGAAAGGACCCATAGTAGTTACCTGACAGCATAAAATACAGTAATATATCAATGAACCATTCAATCAACTAATAACAGCAGCTAAGAAAAAGCCAGAAAGATGCACTCCTGCAAAATGAAAAGCTAATTCATAAGAACTAGTCCACCAAATTGTGTCCTGTGTTCTTGAAATCTCTATATGCTGTAAATATAATGCATAGTGAAATGACTCATCCTTTAAAGGCAAATATTCAATTTAAAGCAAAGAACTCTTGACTTTTTTCTTTTCTTAAAGATAAGCAATAATTTATTTCTCTTTCATCTTCACAATTATCACATACTGCCCAGCTACATGACCAATGCCACTACATAACACAGGAGAATTGCCCACCTACACTTTGCTTGGACAAATACAATTGCAATTTACAGATTACATGTACTGTACAAGGTGTACTTGGAAAAAATGTCATTCTTATCTATACGATGGGATGTGGCATATGATTTATAAACAGATGCAATCTAAGATGTAAAACTTTAAAACTTGTTAAGCCAAGGATACAGTATAAAGCATTTCGTTTTGGTATTGAATTGTTACTAAAGTAGAAAAAAGAAAACTAGAGAAATAAATCCAGATCTTAACTTACAGGATAAGTATTAGGTTAAGAAATTAAGTGGCTTCTCCACTTTTTTGTTTTGCTTTTGTTTTTCTTTTTTTTTTTTTTTTTTTTTTTACAAATGAATAATATGAATATATTGCAGGATAAAGAAAGACTGCCAGACAAAGAAGGTACCGTTATATGAAAAACCAATGAAAAATTACCAGGTAATTTTGCTTACAAAAAAGGTCAAACTATAAACAGTCACAAAATATATAAAAATGCCACATTGAACGAGGCAATCGTACTCTACCTTAAACTGGTAGTATACTCTCTGAAAGAAGTTGTGTTCATACAGTAGTAACTGATAAAAAGGCATTGTGCACTCTTGTGCCATCTGGAGACTTAGCACCGTGTGTCATCAGTTCTTGGATTGTCATCCAGTTGTCCAAGATTTTCTTGTTTCTCTTTTTCATCATCTTTTTGTGACTTAGTTCAATAATGTTAATTTCCTTTTTGCCCTCGCTGCCACTCTGCGGACTTTCCTTAAGACACTCCAGCCTGCTCCTCATCATGAACTCCCGCCGTCTCCTCTGTTCCTTAGCTCGTACCAAATGCTGCTTCCTCTCTTCTTTGCTCCAGTAGCGACCCATCTTCATCTCACTCATTGTATCATCATCTGTCGTCATCCCACTGCGCTCCTCTTTAATTTTTAAGGCACGTTCTTTCAGGATTCTGTCTCGAACTGGTCTCTTTGTGATGTACCTCGTCCCATCACTCCTTATTTTCACTTTCCATTCCATCTTGGGCTCTGCACACTTCTGCGAGTCTTTGCACATGCTCACCAGGCTGAGTTGGCTTTGGGCATACTCCACAGCAGACTTCTGCTGGATCAGTTGCATATAGCTTTGATAATGCTTTGCATGAGCGGGTATATTCCCGTACCTGTAAGAAGAGCTGTGATATGGAGACAGGTAGGGAATGTGCTCACTGCTCTGATTTTCCTGGTCTGTGAATTTGCTGCTCTCTGATGCCAGTGCTGCATCCTCGGCAGCACTGTTCTGCTCAGTCGGTTTGGTTTTGGCTGAGGTTGCCTCTCTGTTGCTTTGTCCTGAGGATGACTGATTAGCCACGATTGTGCTCCTCAGGTTTTTCCTGTTGGTGATGCTGATCATCCTCTGGAGAGAGTTATCAGGGGATCGCTCCACTGTCAGTGGAGTGCTCCTGCAACTTTCGGCCGTGTTGTAGGCACTAGAGCTGTCCTTGTCAGACTTCTCAGGGTGCTCCATGATGTCATCCAGTTTGCCTCTTTGTACATCTATGCTGGTGTTATAATTCCTGAACCCTTCATCATGTAAAGCCCAAATGTCGCCATACTGATTCCTCACTTTTTGGAGCCGGTGAGCTTGCATAATATTCTGACATTCAAGTTCAATGTTCCTCAGTTCCTCATTGAGTAGCTGCAGCTCATGCTCCACTCCATCTTGCTCTCTTCTGTTGCACTCTATTGTGCTGCTCGAGTAATAAAGGTCATACTCCCCGTGGTTTCGAATCTTGCACTTCAGTTCCAACAGCTGCCGAAACCTTTCACATTCCTCCTTTGGGTTTCCTATGAAATCAGATTCAATGTATTCCCCAGACACAAAGCTTTCATTGCACTGGAGCTCAGCACTTCCTACAGTATCTTGGCTGTGGCCCAGCTCCCATTTGCTCTGCAGGGTAGTGCTGTTCTGCTCCTCAGGTGCATTTTCTTGCTCTGAGCTCTCGTCATTACGTAGACTTTCATCTGTAGGTCCCACCCCACTGTCCTTCTCATGATTGTTGGATGACGAGGTTGCAGTGTCTGTAGTGCCATCCTCCTCTTCATGTTTCTTTGGCTAAAAAAATGAGCAAAACAAAATAATTATCAAATGCAGATAATATTACACGAGAATATTTTCCAGCTCTGTTTTGCTTAAACATCTGGGATCTGATTTAAGCTGAATTAAAACAGATCACTAGACAGCAGTCCTACTGCTCACAGCTTTTAAACATTTCTGAAAGTCATGCTGTGGTGGCCATACCGAGTGAGGTAGATTAATTACAGCACCAGTGACATATCTTCTAAAGTCCGTAAAGAAATACCTCCCTCTCTAGCTAAGCCATCTCTTTGCAGTGCTTAAAGATAATGATCACCAGATGGTGCACTGTTTTTGATTCTGGATTATGGCCAGAGACTTGTGGAGCTGAAATCTTCTCAAACTTGGAAGAAAGCTTCAGTACTGGTATCCCTTCAAAAAAACAGAGCAACCAGCCAATCAAACAATGACTAATACAATCTAAGAGGGTGCAAAAAGACTACCTTTAGCCGTGAGGCTTTTTTTGTTTTTTAACCAGTGAACTCCTTGTTTGCTCCTTGGAGATGGACAGGGTTGAACCTGCAGAGGGCTAGCTAGCTCCATTACACTCTCTGCAGCTTTCTCTCACACTTCTTGTTTTCAGTAGTCTTTTTCCAAAAGACTGTTCATTTTGAATTCTAGGATTTTCATCAAGCAGACCTCTTTCCATTGCATCCCTGGAGACCATTTTTGTTCCCTACTTAGAGTTTACATTCCTAAGAAATAAAAACAGCCTTTTACCATTAAGCGTAGAACAACACTGAGTGCTTGCCATGGGCATAATGTCAAGCATTTAGGCTGTTTTTTAATTCACGCTCCACTCATTGTACCTAACCTATTTGTATTCTCAACCTATTTATATTCTCAAAGAATGTGAGATAACACCTCTCTCAAGAGACAGATGCTTTTTATTTTTCAAACTGGATAAGCAAAGAATTCCCCCCTATTCCCCTCACAGAGCAATCATGCCGAGTGCAATTTATATGGCCTGTTCGCCAAATATCTAAGTGTACATAGTACCAACCAAATGCCATTTCTCTTTTAGGAGGTATAATTGCATAATTACGTATAATGGTAGTAATAATCAAGGGAGAAAAAAGGTACAGTGCACCCAGTGAAAGGAAACAAAGAGGCTACTGTTATAATTTCCTTTTTTTCTACTTTGACAGACACTAAAACAGGATGAAAAGGTGCCTCCTATCTCATCCTTTCTCCTCTCTTCATGCACACCTCATGATCACACACTCTTCAACTCCTTTCCTTTCTTCAATTGTTAGGAAAAAATAACAGCCTAGTCTCAGAAAAAAAAATAACCTCCACCCCAAAAATGTAATGTAATAGTGGAATAAAACAAATATTAAAAAAAACACAACACTAGGAGAATTCGGTGTCTGTGACAGACCAGTTAAAAATTTCTTAAAAGATGTTTGAGCAATTTGTTGTCAGACAAGACCTGCAAAGAAAAACTTTATTTTAAAATCATAGCATACATTTTACACTCATCCTTTTGCACGTACAACGTTGTTGTGGTTTGACCCAGCTAGAAGCAGCAAATACCATGTAGCTGTTCACTCACCCTCCCCCCTCCTTGGGGAGAGAATTAAAGGGCTAAAGGGAAAAAGTCTCATGGGTTGAGATTAAGAACAATTTACTAACTAAACTACAATAAAACCAAAAATAATAATGATAATAATAATAATATACAAATATATAAATGAGTGATACCCAGTGAAACTGCTCACCACCCGATGACCACAGCCTAGCCCATTGCTGGCTAATGATCCTGAAGAAGAGAGAGTCCTGAAACCACAATCCCAGAAAAAAAAGAACCTGAAAGTCTGAGAGAGAGACCCAACTGAGAAAGAGAGTGCTTACGGATAGCACCTCATAATATTCTGGGCATGATGTGCATGATATGGAATATACCATTGTCCAATCTGGGTGTCAATCGTAGACCTAAGTTCAAATCCCAAGACAGTACTTGTGAGCTATTCTCCCTCCTAGCTTCTCCTGCACCTGTAGACAGTGGCAAAGCATTAGAAACTTGACTGTCCTGGCAATAACTATAAACATCTGTATGTTATCAGTCTTATTCTCAGCACAAATAAAAAATATAGCCTCACACTAGCTACTATGAAGAAAGTTAACTCTGTCCCAGATTAAACCAGGACAAATGTTCACCTGATAACAAAATGCACAATAAAGGTATAATTCTCATGTAGCTTTGGCAGTCACACCGGCAATGTGCCAACTACCATCTCTCACTCTCCCCAAATGGGGAAAAACTCTCCCCTTGAATTTAAATGTCTTGGGAGAGAATGTAGTCAGTGTTATTCAAGGGATCATGCAAAGGTTCAATCTTTCTTGATGTTGCAGGGTCAGAATTTTCTAGAAACTAGATTTTGAAACTGCAAGGGACAAAGGCAGACTTTAATGAAAATTCTTCAAGTTTTAAGAAAAAATCAATTGTATGTATTTTTCCAATCTGAGATCCTCTCAGATCTTTCTACTTATCTGCTTAAAAAATAAGTGTATCTTCCTGTCACAGGAAGAAGCACTATGAAGAGTAGAACCAAGAACATTCTAAATAACTAAGTATTCCAGAGTTGTTCTATAATTATCATTAATCTAGTCTTTCTTTCCTCATGTTATGCATTGCTGTTAAGGAGTATAAAGTATATTGGAAGATTTTCTTATTAAGGCTCTTCTTATCTTTTTCCTAAGTGGCTGCAACACTTTAGTTCCATTTTCAGGAGCAGCTGGAGACGTGGTGGGAATGCAATGTTTTCCCTCTCACATCACCTATTTTGTAAGAGTTCCAAAATGTCACATTTTACACCAAGAAAAAAAACGTCTAGAGAATTCTTCATTAAAACCAAGAGTAAACAGAAAGAAGAGCACCCAACCAGCCAAGTGGCCAGGGTTTTCACCAGGAATGCTGGAGATTTAGGTTTAATTATGAATTTTTCTAGTTTAAGTCCTCCAGGTGAGTGCCGTTATATAAGCTATTCTTGTCCCTTCTCTCACCTGCTTTGGAGCTGCTCCATCTTGTATTGACCTCCTCTGTTCCCAAACCTGTCATCAGAGAAGTGACTCCAGTCTGGGTCACCTACACTGCATCCTGGCCACTGCACTGTGCAATCCCTGTTTCTCACTGCTTGGGAAAATAGTTAACTACTGACACAAGGGAGAACAGCTTCCCCAGACGTTTGGAGGACCGTGCTGCAGAACAGCAAGGAATTTGGGTGCCTGCCCCAAATACAGGGCTCCATTTACATTAGCAAATGAGGAGGGCCATAATCTGCTCTCTGAGAGTGAGTGACATAGCACAACTTGCATCCATATGCCTAAACCCATCTTAACACCCTAAAGAGGGTAACTTATCCATAACATGTTCGTGCAGTCGTACAGCTTGCAGGAGCTGAGCTCCATGATGCTTCCTCTGACGTCTCCAGCATGGTGCCACACCACCAAAGCACATATTTGAGCACTTCTGAAAAAAATCCCTTAATGTATCTATTTGTATAGGTGTTGCAACAGACTTTACAGTTCGGATCCATGCAATCAACACTTTCAGAATCAATGGCTCTTCTTTTCCACACTACTTTTATCAACAATATAAACTTTGGTCCTTCAACTTCCCCTTGATTTAGACTGACTGAATATGATATGCTACCATCTACTCTAGTTATTGAATCCATAATTAACATATGTACACAAAAGATGTAAACTCAGGAAACCCCATCTTTGCAGTCAGATAGGTGGGAATTATTTGATAAAATGTAAGAAGTGCCTAGTACAGGCACATGAATGTCAGGTAGTCACTTTGGGTTCCCCTCCATGTAAGGAAGAAACAAGTGCCTGCACAATCAGATTCTTCTCAACCTAGAGCAGACATCCATGTCACATCAAATCTTTCCCCTGTATGTGGATTTGAACAGCAGCTAGTTCAATTAAGAAAATGGAAAGTAATACAGATACCTATTGTACTGCTTGTTTTTGAGATATATATTTTTTAAAAATCCACTGTGACTCAAGTAAAGTAGCCCCTGGCATTTCTGTCCTGGACATGTCATGCTTGCCAGAGCTCCTAAACATGTGCAGACTGAGCAGTCTTACAACATGAGATTTAAATTTTATTTTGAAAGGTAGCAAGCCTAATTCCAGGTTAAGTCCCTTCTGAAAAACAAGTGAGTCTCCAATTGTCAGTGCATTGCTTTTGTCAGTGTTGTCTATTATCTATTCCAAACAAAGTGTTTGTTTTCAAACGTACATTGTCAATCTCTTCTACAATTATTTCTGTCTGAAATACCAAAGGGCTCCTTAGGCCTCATCTTTGCAGTGAGAACTCAGATAATGAGAAGGCGAATGTGGCGGTGCGTACAATCAAGCAATAAATGAACCTCAAAAGATTCTGCATTTCAGCTCCAGCAAGCATTCATGCCTATAAAATGGCTAATCTTGCAGGAATTCAGGCACTGTTCTATTTTCATTTTACAACTTATGATGCATATTGGGACTCAAAACCCAGGCTGCTACTAAAGTCTGAAGGCAGTGAGATTCAGCTGAAGGTTTTAATAAATGTAGCTGCTGGGCTCTCCAGTCAGTCTCAGACAATGAGAGGAAGACTGACCCCACTGAGAGGAATCTCCAGTGGCAGGCTGACCACGAGGTAGTCCAGCCATGAGGGAAGATTGGGATTGATTTCAGTGAGGTACTGAAAGGGAAAATGCTCTTCTGCAAACAATGGTGTTCTTTTAAAACAGGCCTCTCTCAAAAAAGAATTTCCCCCAGATAGTGTCACTGCATTTCAGCTTTGAATGAATGAGAATGATTTTTTTTATAGAATTCTTTCTCTTCTTAAAAGGTTTTGATATATTCCATGATATGATAAGAATTTATGCATGGCAAATGTATGGTATTCTTCTGAAGGTTATCTCTGCTGCACAAGGAACCACGATGTTGTAAAGGGGAAGGAATACAATGAGTTATAAAAGAACGGAGAATTAAATCTTTCCTTGAGGTTCATTGGACTATTCTATACAGAGAAGATACAATTCTTGATTAAATTCTATAGAGTGCCTCAAAAACATACAGAAAAGATATGACTATCTACTTAATTCTTCCATTACAAACTACCAAATTTTTCTGTGTCAACTTATACTAAATGTTAAAATGGTGTTCTGGAAAACAGACTTGTATTTGGAAGGATATTCTGCTGTAGTGCGTATTCATTCCTACAGCTCACAAGATTCATGACAACAGATGATTATGAAAACAGAGGACTGCGTTTTGCTTCACAAAAATCAAGGCTGGCCTTAGAGTGAATTCTCCATGGCCAGCCGGCAAGCTTGAAAATACTCAGCTTGGCCACTGGCAGCTGCAATGAGAGCAGCTTCATTGCTCCAATGGATTATCTGATTCACCTCAGGAAACTGCTATGTTTCCCAGCCTAACAAGGAGTAAAGAACCAGTTTTCCAACTTGCTATACTATATAGAGTCTAGAGAGACAGCAGCTGTCACAAATTACTGACGCCCCATTACACACCAAGTTGCGTTTGGTTGATTCAATTACTCATCAGAAGGGCAAAGACATGTCTGGCTGTCCTAGCATTACTTCAAGCAACCCAAAGTCAGACAGCAACAGAGCACAAGTGACGATAATTTTTTCAAGTATTGCTCTCTTCTACAGCAATATAAAATCTCAATAGGGAAAAAAGAAAAATCCTTAGCATGAGATCCCCATGGGGAATAACCAAACTCAATGTGTTCTGTAAAACCACTCCACAGAACACTACTATTCAATAATTAACGCTATCCACAACCCAAATTCAGTGACAAAGACAACGTTTGACAAGAACTTGGGAGTGGAAGGTCACAACTGTGAAGGGATTTCATAAGCCCCAACATGTCATGTGAGGGCTACTAGGGGTTTGTAGATAGACCTGTTCAAGAATTTCCCCCAGAAGCAGGGGTTTGTGTGAAAATGTCTCTGCACAAAGGAAATTGCTCAGCAAAGAACAAGCTTTCATTCTGACATGAATTCTTTTGCTATCGAGACAAAATTTGTGGTTAAAAAAAATAAACAATATGCCAAATATCTGTTCAAAGTAGCTAGCAGTGCAGCAGTGCAGTAGTTAGCACATTTAACCTGGGAAACTGAGGCTTGGATCACTGCAGAGAAAAGAGGGTCATAACTAAAAGGCCACTACAAATCATGTTGCAAAGCTCCCTTCACCTCTGACCTTGGAGTTATTCCACTTGCTGTAAATAATTAAATGTTTATAAAATCAAGGATTTGTAATCTGATCTATCATATTCCAGATAATTGATTTAATTATTCTGTCAGTGTCTCTGTCCTAATGAATATTTAATGTGCATACAGTGAATAGCTTTAATAGGAGTTACCACCTAGTCAATAGCCCAGCGTCAAAGGTGGAGGGGAGGTGAGGAGGACACAGGCTAGATGCGTGTTCAGGCACTCAATGTGGACCAGGCAGTGTGGTATTTGAGGCCAGGTCTCCTGTTAGCCAGATAAGCTCCCTGGTTTCCAGAAGAAGGAAGGCTCTCACAGTCTTTCTCCCTCTCTTTACTTCAAAGAAAAATGCCTTAGGCTCTGCTGTTGAGAAATTCAGAATGGGGAAAAAATTGTAAGTCAGAAATTTCTGTGGGTGGAAAAACAGTTTCTCACCAGCTGCATATATGCAGAAGCCAGGAGATGAAGCTGAATTTTATTTCTTTGGCTCCACACAGGTGTGCACGCTGACAGATCCTCTGATCTAGGAGTGGATAAGGTCACTTACACACCTTCCACAATAAAGTACAACTGAGAAGACCCATCCCTTGATGAAACTGTATGGCTGGGGGTGCACATGCATCTCTGCCACAGTCACATTGCTTACAGCACATATGGGCAGGTAAAAGTCAGGATAGCAGCAAGCTGAGACTATGTTAACAATATGCTTATTTGTCTCCATTAACAAAACAAATGCCGAGCTGTGCGCTGTTGGTATAAGAAAAACACACTTGTATTACCAAAACACCTGTTGTTTATTTTAAACACCTCTTCCATCTTTTTTGCAAGCTTTCTGGTGCAAGGGCTGGCTCATACCTTGTAGGCATACAACAAGAAGGGAAACTATTGCATCTCAGAGCTCTAGGTGCTACACGGGTACAATTCATTACAGAAAACTGTGACATAAAATACAAAAACATAAACCCCCAAATACTTTAGAATTAAAGAAGGAAAGCAATATTATTCTGAGAGCTCAGAGAAAATGAGAAATCTGCAGTTATCACAGCCTCCTAAATTGTTTGCTAACTTGCCATACTTGGCCAAAGCACCTATTGTTCTCCTTTTCCTTACTTGCACCATGCCGGTGTTCACAGTATTTTAGAGACAGAATTCTATCAAAGACTTTGACTCTATTTTACAGTGTACCATTTCATTCTCTATTAATAAAGAAGTATTCACAGCAACATTTCCAATTATACGTTTAGTAGCAGTCCTACCTGCTCCACCTCGTTGGCTGTGTACTGTACCACTTCATTATGCTGCTCTTCCAACATTTCCAAGTTTAACTCCTCTAAGAATTCATTCCTTTCATCATCCAGCCACCCATCCTCCAGCTGCAAAGAATACATTAGTACATTATATCATGTTAGTAACGACACATGCTAAAACAGGGTAAACCCAAATGGCAATGCTTGACTAGTTCTTTTTATCCTAATGATTCTCTTCAGAAAGGCAGGTGGTAGGAGTTCACATCTCAAAAAGAGATGAAGAAAAAAGAAGGATAAAAAAAGGACTCTTACGCCTTTTATCCTTTCTTGAAACAGTATGACTGATTTTCTCTCATAATGAAGGAGACTGCACAGCACAGACATTATTTCCTTTCAAAGGTATGAAAGGCGCAGCGCATAATCCTGAAGCTGTCATGTTCACTACCGCCGAGAGCCCCCACGCTGAAAGAGCGGGAACGTTACTAATAGGGCCAGGAGGCAACTGGGCTCTATCCTCTAACAACCTCCATCCCAGTGCTGTGCCCTGCTGCTGCCACCTCAGTAGAAACCTGATGTCGCGTTTCTATCATAGTTTTCCCATTGATCTTCCAGGTAAACAAACAAACAGAGGAGGGTGACAGAAAGATGGGGTGACTTGAAGGGAGGTTATTTTTGTTCTCACAGTGTGCCTGGAAGCAAGGCTTATCTGTTTGTTTGTTTTTCACCCAAGTGTAAAATAATACCTTGACATTTGGTGAAGACAGTGTTGCAAAAGGACAGGAAGGGATGCTATGTTTTCTGTCAAGTGGGTATATCCTATCTCCCCACTGACTTCGCACCCTTCACATCTCTCTAAACTGATAAAACAGGCACCCCTGGCCTAAAATGCTATTCCTCCCCATTTCGTTCCTTGTGCACATGTGTGCACATGGCACACATCCATTCGTATCTGTAATCCCTTGCCAGATGGCATACTGCATTGAAAAGGAAAACACTGGTCAGTGACACTCCTGGCTATATTGACGGGACTGTAGCAGAAGGAAAGACTTATTGTTTTGTCACTGGTGAAGGAACCAGAGGAAGAAGGTGATAAAAAGATGTTAAATGGTAAAAGTCTCAGCACTAGATAATTACAAGAGTAACAACTATTAATGTTCCGAGAAAGAAAGAGCAATGTAACATGGGCCAACACCTACAGCAGAAGTGCCACAGCATCAAAGCCAGAAGAGTTCTGTCCACAGATGCCAGTCAGAAAAGTTACACCAAACCAGCAAGTAGTAGTAGTAGTTTGAAGGTACACAAGGAGTGATTGATGCTGTGTGATACTTCTGATCGAATGCTGGAAGGAAACCAATATTTCCTTCACAAACTCGGATGTGTTTTTGCCCCTGCCAATGAACTCTTTCCTGTTATAAAGAACATAAGCCTTTCACTGTTTTCCTTGTCAAAGCCAGCCTCTAACAGTTTGGGATTAGAAGAAGGTTTGGTTTGGTTTTTTTTTTTTTTTTGAGGACATATAAATAAAAAATTATTTTTATGTTTGTCCTTAATGGGACTTTCAAACCATTCTCTGAAACATCTGGTACTGGCCACTAGTTTTGTTTACTTGCCTTGCTTGTTTTTTTTTACCAAGGAAAGCATGAACACAATCCTCCTCTATCATACAAAACGCAGCTAAATATCCCTCATTTCCAAAGATTAACAAATCTGGAGGATGAAAGACAAATCTCACTTGGGCAGATCTGCTGGTCTGGGGCAGACCTGGTACCTAACTAATGGGGATGTTTATGTTATGTTACAGCTTTTAGAATAAAAATAATATATGGCTTAGTATATATGTGCACTACATACATGTGCAGGTGAATGCATATGCCTGCGCCGTTTGTTAACATATTAACCAGATTGTGCACTCCTCTGGTTCTCTGTTTCAAAACTTAATTATTCATTGTATTCACTGTGCAAACAAATGGTCAGAGAAGGTTTTCTTCCCTGTTACTGAATGAATGTGCTCAGCAGTCACCCTTCAAGATTGCAATACTGCCATTACCAGTTTCTATCTAAAAATGAAAGCCTGATTTATCCTGCTCTCTTTTACCAGAGTCAAAGCAACACAACTAGTAGAAATCAGTTTGTGGACAGCCTGATTTCTGACATACTATGGCTTTTCTAGAGTTTTGTACTAATATATTTTTAAACCACATAAATTAAACCCCCAAAACCCCCCAAACCAAACCGAAACACACTTTTATAGTTTGAAAGGAGCATCCATACGGGAGGCTATATTGGTACAGCTAAGTAATTTCTTATCTTCTATTGAGTTTTTCATGCTGATCAGTTTAAACAAACACAGAGAATGAACTTTCCTTGGGTATGTATTATATAAGTAGGTGGGTTTCACTTCCCTACTGAAAACCAAAATCGTAATGAAAAGTCTTAATACTGAAACAACTCTTTCAAAACTTCTGCAACTTCCAGTGAGGACCACAGTTTTGCAATATAAAGCAATGCATAGCTTTTCTTTTGCTGTACTATGTCACCAGCTTTATGGGAATGTTTAGATTCATGAAAAAACATAAAGGAAATGAATGCTGAAATTGTGAATCTTTTATAACTATTGTATTCAAGTAGAGAATCCAAGTGACACTGAATTACACTTACTCAATTTAATTTATACAGAGTATGCAGCTAGTGAGACTGTGAAACATCAGATCAATAGCATGAGAGACAAATGGCAACATAACCAACTCTGAATTGTTAGCAGATGGAGAGAACAGTCACAATATAGTGTCTTTTTGCTTTGCAATGGCCTATAAACAGAATATAAAGGGAAGTACAAATAGTACTCTTCTTCCACTCTACCCCTCCTTTAGTCTGATGATCAACATAACATCTGCCCCCTGCAATGATGCAAAAAAATTCTTGTCATGGCAAGATTCTTGGCATTGGTATTGTTTTATTTTTAAAACCATAGAAACATTTCTAAAAGCTTTCAAAAATGCACCTCCCAAGATACAATTTGTCATGTACAAGCAGGTTTTTGTAATCAGTGTGCTTTAAAAACAACTAGATCTGGGTTTGCTGAGTGCCATTGTAGTGAAAGTCTCATAGCTGGTACACAAATTAACAGTTTACACACCTGCTTATAAGTGCATAGGATAAAAAGAGACATCACCAATGACCAGCTTTGTGTAAGTTCATATAAATGACTGAGGTAAGTATGGGAAATTTATCCCCAGAAGAAATAAGAATCACCTAATGAGTAACATACAGTTTTCAAGTTCTACTTCATACTTTACTAATATCAAATTAGTGCTGTCGGCTTTATTTGTATACCTGTTTACTCTGTCTGCTGGAAAGGAATTGCTTAGTCTGGGGAAAACAAGCCCTAGTAATATAATGTTATTTTCTTTGTTGGCTAAACAGGGGCAAAGTTCTGCAATTATCTGTTTCCTCCTTTTGTCAGGAACTTTAGCACTCCTATTTCTCACCAATTCACTAGTTACAATGACAGTGACTGTACATTATAACCCGGGGTTCTGGCTCAGTGCATCTATTTAGTCTAACCTGCATCTCCGGTCTTGCGACCAGCAACACAATTTTCTTGCATTCTTCACTGGAAAGCAAAGCCACTGCCTCTTCACGATTCTGGACATCTTGGCCATTTATCTAGAAAACAAATGAAAGTGGCACATTAGTTTCTATTTCCACAAAGCAACACACAATAAAGGGCAGATATCAGCTCATTTGTGCTGAATGTATGGACAATGAAACTCGTGCAATGGGCTCATCTTCAGCCCCTCAGTGGTAAGTGCCTTCACTCAATTATGCGCTTACTGTAAGAGCTGTATCGATCGTTGAAGGATGGCGGACATCAGAGGAAGCAGTTATGTTCATAAATGTCCAACCTGCGCCCTGGTAACATACATCTAGCAACACAATTAACCAGCCCCTGACAGGTGACGTTCATCTTTCTCCGTTCAGAGTAATGGAAGTGTCACTCTGAGATAATAGTGCTGGTGGAAGCAAGACTGGTAATGCTACAGCTGAAATCAGTCACACTTGTATGCTGGTAGAGAGCCAATTAGAGAGCTACAGTATTATCTCTCACCAGGCAATACTTACAGGCCACTGCTTATTGCTGCTCCATTTAATCATTTTATATTTGTGTGGACAGCTTAGTACCCAGAACCACACAAAACATATGTATCCCCCCTACAAGGGGATAATCAAAATAAAAGTGGTTCTCCAATGAGAATGTGCTTTTCTCACTACCTTTTTCCTATTCTGTCACCTCATTAAAACAGCTGTGTCTGTGACTACATCATAACAAACACATTTTTGCATTGTCCAAAACCCTTTACTGAGGGAATCAAACAGAAATCTTATTTTCCAGGCATATTTGGTTTTGTCCAATTCACAGCACAAGAGGTGGATTATTCTAATTGTGGCAACAAAAAAAACCCAACAAACCAAACTTGGTCTATTTGAAAATGCATGAAAACAAAACTGGAGGACAAAAGGATCTGAATATTTGGGGAAAAGAAAACCTTGTAAGGGTTTGATTTTGTGCAAAACACCCCCAGCTGTGGTGGCTGCTCTGGCCACTCCTACCAGCTGAGCAGTGACCGCTCTCTGAGCCCAGCCTGGAGGTCCCCACCCCAGCTGTACCATCACGGGGGGCGAGCAGGACTTCAACCTGCCCCATAGCATCTCATACCCATGGACAGCACTTGTCAGCCTGGAGGTTCTGTTGTGGTTTTGTGTGGTGGG
>NW_010135762.1:0-51510 GCF_000699245.1 Pterocles gutturalis
GCAGGCAGCCCCGGCGGGCATCAGCCGTTCGTGCTCCCGGGGGCGTGCGCCTTTGTGCCGCGTTCCGCTGGGCTGCGCTGACCCGGCTTCGGTTTTCTCGTGTTCTGTGGAACAAAAGGTGCTCACGGTAGCATCCTGTTCCACAGGCTGGGACCTTACAGCCAACGTTTGCAATAACAACCCCACTGGCGCACAAGCAGGGTAAGCGGGTGCTGTGCGCCTGGGCTCTGAAGGCGGTATCCAGTAACTGGTTATTTCACACACGGCTGGTTTCAGGCTTCAGTGAATCCCCAAATCCTGTTTTACTTGTGGCTAAGTAGAAAGGGGAGGAGGGAGAAAAGCGGTTCACTTTAAACATTGTAATTTATGCAAAAAGAAGTTAACATGTTGGAAACTTTACAAAATATACTTTTTTTTTTTCTTTATTGGCTTTCTCGGGATGGTTGTGGAGTTCTGCTGCAGAGTTTGATGACATCATGTAACCAAATGTCTGCCAGAGCAATTGCTTCCAACATCTAAACTTAGTGATTTATCTACATGGTTACAGTCTGAAAAAAGACAGTAAAACATATGTTGTTTATTATTGCATATGAATTAGGAAGAAAGTAAATGCTCTTCTACTTTAAAAGCACCTATTGACAGGATCATATAGGCTTAACAGTGATCCCTTTATGGGGACAAGATGGGAAGAACTTCTTTGTTCTTTCAGTTTCTTATTGTCATCAGCTTCCTTAGGGCCTCCCGACAGGAACTGTTCCAAGCCCATGCATTGAGAGAGGGTTTGAAACTGGTGTATTTCACACCTCTATGCAAAGGGTCTTCTACTTTATCTTGCTGAGTGTCTGTTATTTCACTCACTGTCTGTACTTTCTTCAATGCAAATACCGCAGAGGGATGGAAGCTCTGTGGCCGCTTCAGTTACTTGTATGCAGGCTTCTGCGGCAGTCCTTGGAAATGTCAATGCAGCAGTGCCATAAAAAAAATAATCAAATGTGCCAAAGACAAATGAACTCATCTCCTTTAAAAAAGACAAGCAAACAAAAAAAAACCTGACCAACAACAAAAACTCCAGGAAAAGATATAGCTTTGAACTTTGAGAATGTTGCTGTTACTGTAAGAGATCAAATTTCAAAGCAATTATGTTATGGACAGATATATTGCGGACCTCCTATCTAGTATCTTGCAGGGCTCTGTGCATTAGGTGCGTGTCTGTTTCTCTGTATAATTCCAGAGCATCAGAGAATAGTGTCTCTGTAAAAATCATAAATTCCATTTTTTAGATTCTTTTGTCTCATAAAGAGTTGAAGAACAACATTTAGTGTCCAGATCTTGGTGGACCATTTTTTGGTACTGGTCTTAATCACACTTTCTAAAACACTGACCTTTGTGCAAACTGTTGTGTTATGGGGTGGTTTTTTTAATGTGGTGTTGGTGTCATACGTGTAAGTAGCTGTGGTGCCGGCCTGAATGATGGTGAATGTTAGATGCCCCTGTTTGAAATTTTCAGTGCTAATCCCTAAGCAGTGTTTTTCTGCAGAAAAAAGACGTGTTGATAGCTATGCTGCCTGAGGGCCCAGCTGTGCTGGATAGAAAAGTCTCTTGGCTTTGGTTTTTATTCTTTATTTTCTCATTTGGCATTACATTGGTGTTCAGAGAGACCTTTTGTTTGCTATGGTATTTGAACAGATGAATATAACATGACCTGATGCTTTACAAGAATTTTGTTTAATTGACGTTCAGGATTCCATCTCTAAGCTTAAAATCTTTGTTTCATTTGGTGTTTAGGGCAGATTTTATTTTTTTTTTTTTTTTGTCCCTTTGAGGCTCCACCCTTCTCTTGTTTTGCTCCTTACCTTAGTTCACACTGATAAGGTGTCTGGTCTCTGTTACGGATCTCCTTTCCTCCTTCCTACGAAGAAAGGAGGGAATTTACATGCTGGTTCCCAGCTATAAGGAAACTTGTCTGCGTGAAAAATGTGTAGGTAGTCAGTGGAACCCCTGTGAAGTTGATTCCCTGTTTGAGATCATAGAAGATACTTGATCCAAAACAAATATTCAGTAAGGAGCCCGTGATTGAAAAGGATAGTTTCTTCTGCAGGCAGTAAATAATTTTCTTCTTAAGCAATGGTTAAATACATGAGGTTAGCATAGCTCGAGATGATGTTGCAGTCAGATAAAGCTACAAATTAATGTTGTATTTGTCTCTGATTTACCACTGAGGTAGGTAAGAAATTATCAGAAGCCTTTGCTGCATTCTCTCTCTGTAAGGTGTGGAGCAAACAGGAACGCTGGGCAGGAGGAGAGGTTCCCATTCCTTCAGCCGCTTCCCGGTGTCTCCACCCTTCCCCTGGAAATGGTGTTTGTGTCGGACAGGCATTTATCTTCCCCCACTCTCACGTTTGATACACCGCCAGTCTCATCTCTATTGCACGTGAGAGGAAGGATGGGCAGAAATACGGTCTGTACGGGGAGTTAAACGTTGCATAGCGTTTGGCTATCCCCTGTCCTTCCTTCCAAGTCATCCCTCTGTCAGGAGGCTGGCACTGGTCAGTACCATTTTCCAAACTTCTTAAAGACAGTAGAGTAATGGAGGTAAGTTAGTCTGTCCCTGCAGCTGCCACTCTGAAAGGTCAAGTGCTAGTGTTATGGAAAAGGAAGAGAAACAAACTTTTTAAACTGGAGGCTGGTAGACAAATGAAGCCTGTAAACAAAATATCTGTTATTTTGCAAGTGTGCAGGAGGGCAGTAGTACTTCCTGCTTTCCTTCTCCAGGGCAAATATCAATTAATGAAAAAAAAAAAAAAAGTCTGTGGAGAATAATGCTAACTAGTCCTAGGTATGATTGTTGTGTTCCTTCTGAAACTGCTGAGGAGAAAATTCTTGTACTGTATAGACAGATTTAATAATGCCAAATAAACAGATTTAATTTCTTTGTCCAGAAACTACCCTTTTATGAATGTTTTTAACTGGTAGCCAGACTTGAATCTTTAATTAGTGATTTAATAGCTAGATGAAGTTTTGGCTGCCAGTAGTTGGGCTGCTAAGCCCTCTCCCTCCTTTTTCTCACCCCTCCTTTCAAAACAGTAATAAAACCGTTTTTCTTCTTAAAATGCAAATGTTCCTACTGTACACTTGTCTTACCCTTCCTTGCTTCCTGTAGACTGTTTTCCTTCAGCAAACCCTTAGGTTTGCTCACTGAATTTTATGACCCGTATGTAAGAATGTTTGCTGGTGATAAAGTATTTCTATTAATGTTGTCTAAAAGGATGTAATAAAAATGAAGACTGTACTGGATAAAGGCAATGACAACTCGTGCTTTGAGAGCACAGGTATGTTCTGTGATGGTAACTGACAGTGTAGGATCTCTGTGTTCCCAATTGTCTTGTATGTAGAAATCTATGTAGCTTTTAAAGTAATAACTTTAATTTACAAGTTTTAAGTTAAATTCAGGTCGTTAGAGTAAAATCAGCTTGTGTAACCTTTTCCATGATACAAAGCCCAGTTTTTCTACACAGAGAATAAATTAAAAATCCATTATTTTGAGTCCATCAGAAATATAATAGAAACATATACACTGGAATCTTACAAAGGAAATTTCAGAGGAAGTAGCAGAAGGGTTTTACAAGATCGAGCACTGAATTTCAGTTTGCTCCAGTTAATTCACGGTTTCTGATAGTTGATCATAGCTCTTGAAGTTAACATTTACCAGCTAACTATCAGTTTCATTGTGCATAGCACTAAAACTTTCCTCTTTGTGTCTGATTTCTGTATTTCTTCCAAAGAACTGTGAAATTTTTCCAGCTGGATCAGGCTTTAGTAACAGATCTGCAGTTCAAGTGAACAACTGTATAACTTTGTCTTTTATATTTATTCTCTTCCAGAAATCTCTGTGTGTTAATCTTCAAGCATCCTGGTTTTTTTTAATACCTGTTCTCAAACCTCCTTTATAATTCTAATACACAGAGATGAATTAAATGCTGAGTGAAAACTTCTGCTGTAGTCAAGAATCTATCAACTAGATGCACAGAATGCATTCAGCATAAGAGAACAGTACTCAGTGGTACAGTGTTGATAACTGAGTCAACAGCAAAACTGTCCACAAAACATAAATACGACAGTGGAGCAGTGCCATAGCTCAACTTATAGTCACTCAATGTTTGGCACAATAACTACATGTATCACTTAAAACACATTACTGATATAAACAATAAAAACTTGAATTTTGTCAGACTTAAGATGCTTTTTTTTAAATTTATCAGCAACCAAATTATGACAATTCTCCAACTTACTTACAATATCCCTGCTGGTTACTTCTTTCTGATGCTTGGTTTTACCTTGACTTAAATTTCAGTAACTTGGTGTCAACAACACTTCCTATAAGATGGTCCTGCTGCATGCTTCCAGCTCCGAATCATGTGGTGTTCCTTTTCTGGGCAGAAGCCTTTTACGCTTCTGAGGTCATGTTTGCCACCTCAATTGCTGAAACATGAGTTTTGCCTTTTGCTGGAAATATTGCAGGGGATTTGTTTGGGTTTTTTTTTAAGAAACCCAGTGAAACACTAGCTTTATTAAGGTGTAGTAACTTCTTAATTTGTATTCTCCCAGTGTAAGATCCTGTGTGTGAAGAGTTATCATACTGATTGAGAAGTGGTATTAATGCAGTAACCCTAATCACTAGCTACATGTTTTGGTTAGATTATTTTTTTAAAGGAGGAAGATACTCCAGCAGTGGAGAATCTTAACTGCAGTGTCTCCATTCATCTTCATCCCTTCCTGTCTGCCTCAGTGTGTCTGCTCTGCCTATCTGGGCATGTCTAATGCATTTTCCCCTTTCACTGTTGCTATCTTGAGACAGGTCTGCTCTCTGGAGCACGGATCAGGTATAGGTTTCCAAGTCTGTGGCTACTCCAACAGAGGTCTATACTACAGCAGTAATCAGTAGACGTACTGACAGGTGCAAACTAATGGTGATGCAACCTGTGTAGCATTGAGCAGACAGTTCCTGCCTATGTTACATCTCTACTTATCATAAGCAGAGGCAAGTAATTTGTCTTGCAAACACTTGTCTGGAAGTGCAGCTTGGATGTCAGCACCCCTGCCACCTGGTTAAAGCCTCCTGTGCTTGTCAGCCAAGCCCCCCTAGGGAGGCGTACCCTGTATCCAGTTTCATGGTTTAAATCCCAGTGAACCTTGACACGTCATTGCCAAGTTGACAGTTGTCTTGTGGAGTCCTCCTGTGTCTCAAAACTGTCACTTGGAACAGCGCACAGCCGCTCTTGAACTGCGAGACATGTATCGCTGCCCTGTGCTAAGCCCTGCGCGAGGGATGGAATTCCCGGTTCCGTCTCTTAGCTTACACCATTTTTTCTAGGAGGGTGACAAATAGCATGGCATAGCCAGGATTAGCTACGCTGCCTCGTGAACACCAAAGCCGCGGTGGAGCGCTGGACCAGTTTGCTCCCGCACGCGGACAGCACAGACAGCAACTGCCAGGGCTGCCGCCAGCAAAGCACGGTGCCTCGGTAAATGAAGAGCGAGGAAGTTTGCTGTAACCTTTTGTTATGCTTAACCTTAGGAATAACACTGTCTGCACTTTCAAATTTAAAGCACTTCCTGTGCATTTATAAAATTTTTTATAGTGACCTTGTTTCTGGTGGATTAATAAACTTTTAGTAAAACTTTTACTGGTGATAGAAAATATAAAACTTGCCAATGTTAACGTTTAAGGGTGTGTACCAAGTCCGGCATCCTTGATGTGTGAGCTCACGGTACACCTCCTATTGCCGGAACACCTCTGAAGAAAGCAAACTGAGTTTGACAGAGTCATGACGATTAAATGGGATTAGTAGTCTTGGAAAATAAAGAGTTTAATTTGCATTACAGTATTTCTTGCTCACTTAAGATGTACAGATTAATGTGCTTTTTGTGTGGTTTCAGAGTTAGACTCAGTTTAGAATTTAGAGAAAAATACCTATTATAGTCCTGTTGCTGAGTCAATGCCCTTAAAAGATAGATGGATGCATGCATGCATTGCATGCATTGTTTTGGGATAATGGCATGTCAGTGATTATTTTTTTTCCTCACCTCAGCTCTTTTTGCAATAACATTAATTTGGATTTTTTTTCTTGCTTCCAAATAATTTATAATTTGCCTTGGAGAACAAAGGATAGAAACTTCTCTGTAGTAAGAATTGTTAGCTTCTGTAGCTACATAACACCATATACACTGTGCATCTGACACGTCCTTTTAAGGCAAACTTTGTAGAGATTCCCATCCCCTATGGAACTGTACAGGAAAGGCCTTCATTAAAAACGGGCTTGAGGCCAGGACACGTAGGGCAATTTTATGGAATTGTACAGGAAAGGCCTTCATTAAAAATGGGCTTGAGGCCAGGACACGTAGGGCAATTTGAAACAGATTTTTTCTAAGTGAGATCATGTGAAAATCCTTCTTTTTTCTTTAAGAGGGACTCTTTTGCTTAAAAATGCTTTTGCAAGTATCTGATTCTAAACAACTGTTAACTTGTATAGCTATATTCAGAAGCAAATGCTCTCTTTTGGGTAAATATTTTTGGTTTTGCAGTAATGCCTCAGAGTAATTTACGTTTTTCTATTTAGTGGGATTGAATTACAATGTTTTTCTCAGAAACAGTTTTGCCTTTCTTCAGGTGGGTGGTTCTATATTTGAGTTATTTTTTTCTTTAAAAGAAAATAAACAAAACCTGTAAGTAAACTCCTCCCCGCTTTGTCTTCCGCCTCCCACCCCTCCCTAATCAGTGCAGAGTTTAGTAGATTTTAGAAGGGGAGACCTAATTAAAGTTGTTAATTATATAAAACTGTCTCTTACCTGAAGCAGGTATGATTCTGGATGTATAAATTACAAAGACTCGAAGGCGTCAGTCACACTGGAGGAGCTGGCAGCAAGAGCAGACCATGGCAGCGAGGCGTGAAGTGCTGCTGTCACAGCCACGCTCTGGTGCCCGGTTTGGACTCCCACCAGCTGCCGTGCCTGCTCCCAGGGCTGGGCCAGGCCTTGGGAGTCTGAGCTGCCCCTGGCCACTGATCCTCCTGCCTCCTGGAAGCTGGGCTTTAACCGTTTGATGCCTTTGCTGCTTCCCTTCCAAGTCTTGACCTGGTCTTCTGGGATCAGAACAGGATTCTTCTCAAGGACTTTAGGTAGACATCCTTTTGGTTACAGAGCAATCCTTAAGAGGTGTACTGAAGTAAAACTGTACATGGCTTGTGTGTATACCCTGCAGAACTTTTAACACCCAGTCCCAACTAAAACTAAATATTTCTGTACTTCCTTGCTGTTCTGAAATGCTTTCACAAAGGTGGCACCTAATCTACTGCAAGTCCTGGCTGGCTGAATTATAGATGGATTCTAAACACATCTTCCTACCCTGCTTTGCACGTTTGGACCATGGCTCTTCCCAGAGTAAAACTGGACGTTACTACTATAAAAACCTTACTTTGCTTTCCTGCTAAGAAAGCTCCCCTGTTATAGTGCTTTCCTGTTGATATTTCCACTGCTACAACCTCTTATAGAGAGAGAGCATTATCTTGGTATTCCTGGTTTTGCTTGAGTAAGAATAATTTAATTGAAAAATATTTTTCTGTTGTTCCTAATCAGTTGATTAAATGCTAGAAGCCTTCCTAGCAGAAGGTAAGGCATAACAGACACGTGCATTTGGGGAGGGATTTGGTTATATTCAGATGTTCGTGGTGAAGGCCAGCTCTTACCTTGCTGCTAACAGGACCCCACCAGAACTTTTCCCTTCAGTGCTGAGCACGGGCAGAGCACGAGCCAAAGCCCAGGCCAGCACACACCAAGCAGAAGGATGCACTGGAACAGGACCTGTGCTGCAGCTCCTGCTGAGGGTCCCACCAC
The DNA here is from genome assembly GCF_000699245.1 of Pterocles gutturalis. NCBI lineage: Eukaryota > Metazoa > Chordata > Aves > Pterocliformes > Pteroclidae > Pterocles > Pterocles gutturalis. The sequence goes on from NW_010135762.1 coordinate 7,891, forward strand.
CTGACCAGCCTGAGCTGCCACTGCTTTGGTGAACTTCATAACACTCCATGGGATCAATTTGAAGTTACATTATATATCATATCTGAAAGTCAATACAGTGTTAAGTCAATGAAGTATATGTAGTTCAGACATGTATCTCTTGTTCTAAGACTAAACATTCTTCGCTTATTTTTGCCAGAAGCTGTCCCCTTACCTTGCTGGCATCACTGTATTAATCATGTCCCAATAGTAAAAAGGACAAGTAACTTTTGAACAAAATAAAGACTATTGCCTTTTTCATAGAATCATAAAACAGCCTGGGTTGAAAAGGACCTTAGAGATCATCTAGTTTCAACCCCCCTGCTGTGGGCAAGGTTGCCAACCACTAGAGCCGCTGCCCAGGGCCCCAAACAGCCTGGCCTTGAATGCCTCCAGGGATGGGGCATCCACAGCTTCTCTGGGCAAGCTGTGCCAGTGCCTCACCACCCTCTGAGTGAAAAATTTCCACCTAATATCCAACCTCAATCTCCCATCTCTTAGTTTAAAACCATTCCCCCTCATCCTGTCACTATCAACCCCTGTAAACAGTTGCTCCCCCTCCTGTTTACAGGCTCCCTTCAAGTACTGGAAGGCCGCAATGAGGTCTCCCCGGAGCCTTCTCTTCTCCAAGCTAAACAAGCCCAGATCCCTCAACCTTTCTTCATAGGAGACGTGCTCCAGCCCTCTGATCATCTTTGTGGCCCTCCTCTGGACCCATTCCAAGACCTCCATTTTTACTATGGTCTGTCTTGATATACAATTCTTTATCAATAATAAATTACGGTATGAAAATGTTGTATGGAAAGATACTTCAATTTGAAATAATCTATCAGGTTTTAACAAAAAACAAAAAAGCTGTGAGATTAAACATCAGAAATAAAGAACTGGTCTTTGAATGGATGGAAAAGAATTGGAACAAAACATAACTAACAAGGCAGGGTGCCTGTGCATTTTGTTCTACAAAAGAATAATGGAACCTTAAATAATTTACAGTTGGGACCTCTCTCACACTTATTTTTAACAGCATTGCCCACATGTATTGCTGCTTGTGTATTCCAAACCTACAGTGAATTCAGGCGTGCAGCATAAAGAGACTACAACTTACCTGGTGGTATCCAGAGTTTTGGATGCAGTGTGTATGTGCATCCCCTACCCACCCCTAGCAGGGCTAACTGTTCTTTCTGCTCGTGCTTATAAGTACTTTTTTTCATACTTGTTATAAACTTCAGTATAGCAGGCTTATGGCTTGATTTTTACATAAACTATATTTTCATTAAATAAAAAGTTGAGCTAAAAGTTCATCTAATCATAAACTTCTTAAAAAATATCTGTCCAGCTGTCTGCTATGCAGATTTTATTACAAAGAACTGCCTATAGGAGCTAGGTAAATTTCAAATACTCTGTCTACTTTTCTTAAACTTTCTTCAGTCATCGACTCAATTTCAATGGTAGGCCTTTAGAAAATATTTACTTAATTCTGTAATAATATCTATCTTTAATGTGTTTAAGGTCATCACTTTTTTTTTTTAATATCACATTAATTGTAGATCATAGTCTTCTTTTTATGTGGTTAAAGCACAACTTGGCCTGGGTGGCCAATATCCAAAATATTTTTGGATGTTTCCTGGAATATAATCAACATGGTGCATCATGTACTGAATTTAAATCAGTTAGAGATATACCTGGGAAGGGAGGGGATGAGGTAGAAGCTGCAGAAGCAGATTATTATGCTTCATTCTTTGTGCTGAATTAATTCTTCCAATTTCTTTTGTGGTGGTAAAGCAAAGCAATAGTATGAAGCGGCTGATAGACAAGATCTTCCAAAGTTTAGGGTGTAAAATCTGCATTTCTTGTGCTTCTGCTAAGAAAACTGGATATGTTGAAAATTACCTCAACCAGTAAAACGTGCTATGTGTGAATTCAGAGATTTTGATCTACTGTGTGTATGAAAAACAAATGTAGGCAGACTTTGCTATCTAGTAGAACCTAAGGGACTTCTGAAGAAATCAGGTCTTCCACCTAAATTACAAAAAACCCAGACAGAATCAATGCAGTGGTGGTAAGAATGAGAGACATCTGCATTTTCCTTATGAATACTTATAGGACCTCAATTAGCCTGTTTGGCTAATGTGAGTTCCTGGAATTAAATCAGAGCAGGCTGACAGGTGAGCAAATGCCATCTCAGCAGTTGGTGGGAAACACTGAGTGCTGTTAACTGGGAAATGCCCATTACCTTGGGACCTGCCGTGTCCTCCGGTTCATTTTTCAGTCAAGCCTATGTCTGAGACCAGAAGTAGCAGGGAGCAGTCAAGTGTCTCGGCTTCCTGGGTGGGGGCAACAGAGATGGGAAAGCAGCAGAGTCTTGAGGTTCACCTTTCAAAAAGCTTCAGAGAAAACACAGCATGGAGTGTGCCTTTGCTGGAGAGGCAGTGTTCTTTGAGTAACACTCAGCAAAGCTTGCGTCGAAAGGCTTCAGTTTTCTTTAGCTAATTTTTTTGAGAGGTGTGTTTGAGTTACTAATTAGCTGCTTGCTGCATTAAAACACAATCCCTCCATTGTTGGTGAGCAAAGACGGTTTGAAGAGAAGAAAAAAGGTGTGGAGAGAGACTTAGACTAAAATAATCAGATTTTTGTGGTGTTATTTGGAAGATGAAGCTGGAAGACTTGTCAACACAGTTGGCCCATGGGGAAGGGCTACACAGTCACAATGCAGTTTGCTCGTAGCGTGACATATTTTGAAAGCTGTTCTGTTGGGGGAGAAAAATAAGTCAACTTGAAATAATATGTAATCTCCCAGATTGCTGTAGTAGCAATAGATGAGAAAAGTACTCTCAGAAAGATACAGTGATGACTGATGTTACTGTTTCTCCTTGCAGGCTCCATCTAGCCTTTGGGAACTGCCGTTCCACCAGAGTTACTGTAGAAGGCACCTCAAGAGACACTGCCTGGTTTAACACTAGGAGAACTAGATTTTCTGAGCTTTTCTTTAATTTTTGCAGTTTATGCACCAGATTGTTATGTTAGATTGTTTCTTTTTTTTCCACAGAAGGAGCAGATAGGTGTCGCTGAGGTCTGTCAGCGCAGCAGGTTACTGGTACTGCCAGTGCAGCACCCAGCACCTTGTTTAAGATGACGTCACTGCCAGTGATGTCAGAGCCCACCCAGATTGGTTGTGTCAAGAGCTCAAGCCAGTCGTACTGGGGTGGGTGGGTATCAAAGCAAGGAGAATCCATTCTCCTCAGGGAGTAACAGGCTCTTGTGTGCCAGGCTGGGTCAACAGTGTCTGAGCTGAGAAGTAATTTTATATCCCAGAGCTTGTAAAATGAACGCAGTAATGATTTCAAACGAGAAGTAGTGAATATGACTGAAGATGTTCTGTGAAGAAATTTAAGCTGTTGAGCAATATACAGACTAAAGACACAGTGCAAAGGGGCTCGATATCGAGAAGTACAATGTACGGTGAGAGGACCAGAAGGTGCTACAGTTGAAAGTGGAAGCTGATGACTAGGGAGAATTGGAGTTATAAGCCAGAAAGCTGTGACTATGACAAGAACTGATAAGAAAAACTGTGAGAACAGATCTGACTGGGGGAGAGCGTTGCAGTAGGACAGCTGCAGAGAACGAGAGGGAACCAGTATTGAGTCCAAGGGCAGGCGTACACCCAAGGTGTGAGTGCACTCTGAGGGATGAGGTGGTAGTGTCTGCTTCTTGAATAGCTTGCAAGCTGTCACAAAATCCTGCTGGACAGCCAGGGAGTAGAACACTTAGTTCTTCCAGCCTGCTGATCTGGCAACAAACGCCATGCATGACTACAGGTATCTTACTTGTAAGATTACTTGGAAACCTTGAGGCATGGCTTGTTCTTACTTCAGAGTTTAAACTCATGCCTTTGGGACGAGTGCCAGGAATTTTGGATTAATGGTTAGCCATCCCTCCTTTAAAGATTGTAGCCTGAATTTCTGATACAGAGATCTTGGCAAGTTATCAATTATGCTACAAATAGTAAAAACCCCCACTGTTTAATATTAAGCAAAATGGATACATCTGTAAAATTTTTGTGCTAAGTAGTGGGATATAATGCTTTCCTTATAGTGTTAACATAGTGTATTCTCTGCCCTTCTGTACAACAGTCCATAATGACAGAAAAAAATACATGTTTAAATACCAGAGCATACTTAATGGTGGCTTTCAGTATTTGAAGTACTTTCCCCTTTGGTTTTCATCTGGATTTTTACTTTCCCTTTGCCTTTGTGTTTCTCATGCACAAATGTGCTTCCTCTGACATTGGCTTTTGCATGCAGTCCTGGTCAGCATACGAGAAATTCACAGGGAATTTTAATTTGTCCTTATGAAGGAAGGTCACTGGGTTGGTAACTCAAATTGTGACTGGCTGGGTAGCCTGCCTCACTCCCACTCTTGAGGAGCAGGGACTTCGAAGAGCTTCTGCCTTGATATCAGGAGATAATTATGCTTTCATCTCTCCCCATACTATCATAAAGCCTTAAAAGAGGGAAGAGAAAGATCTCATCGCAAACTAGTGCCAAGCAAACGATAAAGAACCACCAGCATTGATGTCTTTGGCCTCTGCAAGACAAATCACTCCCGAGGGTAGTACTTTCTTCATTGCAAAGGATGGTTGTAGGCACTACTGAAACCATAAAAATTCAGTTGCAGTCAGATAGTTCCATATTAATAAAAACTGAAACGTTGATATAGGAACAAATTGCTGCTTAAAATTTAAACTCTGCAACTTTAGGTCTTTAAAGCTGGAGTTTTCTTTTAGTTATCTTTATTTGCTTTTAGTAGTTTATGACCTCAATGTGTAAAAGTAAAATTAATATTTAAACTCCTGGATAGACCTGGATTAAATTCAGCATGAGATGAATACGGTCCCATACTTATTAGAAAGCCAGTAAGCTTTGTCTACTCAATCTTTTTTTGACTGAAAAATTAGTAATTTTATGTCACTTTTAAGCAAGGATATGGGCCACACCAAATTTCTTCCTATGAAGAATATTAACATCTAAAACTTAGGGCTTTATTTATTTTTTTGTTCACTTTGGTGAAAAAGTATGTGTGTAACTTCTTCATATACTATCTTGGAATGAAGTCCTGGCTATTTCTCTTGCTGTACATGGCCCTGTACTTTATTTACCTTGGAAAACAGTGACCTACAACCTCTTCTGCTGCACTTCTTTATGAATATAAATCTTAGGTTTTGTTGACAAACACAGTTCCTGTGATGGAGTTGTTCACTCAGTTTAAGAAGCACATGCTTTTATTGTTAAACTGCTTGAGCAGTTTCTTCAAATGCTTACTAGTACTTTAAATTTAGCGTGCCCTATGTTAAACATTTGACCCCTGCTGTGGGGGCATAAAGCCAGACACTTCTGTCAAAAGTTTCATCAGAACTAAGAAGTAGGAGCTGTGATGATGTGATGGGTAACTTTTAAGTTTTATACCTGCTTTTTACCTTAGTAAGTTTTCTGTTTGTTAGTCCCCGTGATTTGTAAAAAGCCATGCAGTGCACTTAAACTCTTCCTTGAGATACTGTTACAGTATTTTTCCAGAGTAGCAGCAATAGAGGCAGCTGAACTCTTAAACTGGAGATTTGGCAAATATGTAGCCCTTAGTGTACATTATGTACTGTGTAATTTGGAAAAGATTAGTATAAAAGGACAATTGAAAGTCCATATGATATCATTTATGGTGTGAAATACTGGTTAACATCATCACTCAAACTTAGCATACTGCAGGCACACTGAGTAACTTTAATGATCTGCCTGCGTCCCTTGAAGTTGGCCAACATAACTCCATTTGTTTCCAGGAATCCCTACACTTGATAAAAACAGTGATGATTGCTGTTCTTGTACAACAGCTGTAAGAGGTCCTGAACAGGATGGTCCTACCTGAGCAGAACAAGGTGCGAGAACCAGGTGTGAAGTTGCCAGGGCAATCAAGTTTAACCCAGGGATTCTAGCCTTAGGCATATGCTGGCATAAATGTATGCATATCACATCACCTGCTAGTTATTACCAGCATCTGACATTCAAAGATGAAACTTGGCATTCAAAACAGGAATCACCTAGTAAGAGGAAGAACTGGCTGCTTGGTGCCACAAGTTCTACCCCTTCCATCCTTCCACTCAAAGACAACACAGCTGCATCCCTACAATTGAAGCACATCAGTTTTAGGTAATAGAAAAGAAGTGTTTACTTTAAGTTACCTGTAGTAGAAGATTACTACACTGAAAAAAAAGATCTTTTTAGCTGAAATACTGGTATAACTGGGTTTTGCTTTTTCTGCATCATTAACGAGTCAGTCTTTTATCCTGGCTGACCAGGAGAGACACTGTTTAGCAGCATAAACATCTGAGACATTTTAGTTCCTGATAAACTTGTGTCCTTTAGTAATATGTTAAAATTGCATGAATGTATGTGAAGCTCAGGAGAAAGCCATATTTAACATGATCTTAAGTGGTATGAGAGAGTCTCAAGCTCAGAATGTTCTCTTACAGCATGAAGTTTTCCAGATTTCTGCCTCCTTCCTCACAAATTCAGATATAACTGCAGTATTCTGAAGAGTTGTAACTAAAGTTGGTATTTTATACAGCTGTAGTTGAAAATGAGCAGGTGAATAATTTTTTAATCATATTTGAAGCCAGTCCAAAATGACAGTAATACACAAACACAATTTTTCTGCAGCCTCTTCTTACTTGTGACTTACAGTAGCAAGGTGATATTTACTGTCAGTCTTCTGAAGGCCACCTGTAGTAGAACTGTTACATTTCTACTTATTGAAAAGATTGCCTTTCAGTTAATCGTCACATTTTGCGTAGCTTTTTCTATACTGAATACAAAGACAACTCCTCTGTATTATGAACTTTGCTAGCAGTCAAGAGCTTGTAAAAGGCAAGTAACACCTACTCTTTTCCTCCCACAACCTTAGATCACCTATAATTTTGACCAATTGTATAAACTACTGTTTCCTTTCAAAGATATTTCTATTAAATCTGTATCTCTGAAGCATCAACAAAAAGAGTAGCATTTATAACTTTATATACCTTTCAAGATTTGTCAGAACAAAGTAAAGAAATTAACAGTTGGCTTCCTGCTATTTGGTTTGAAACATTTATAAAATCTTTAGATCCATTGCTACAATTGAATCTTTTCTACAGTGTTCTGAAACCATAGCTTTTTTCATGGCACTGATGATGAATACTTTGAGTGAAGCTGCTTAGCTACTGCTTTCATCTTTAGTAGATGATTTTTTATTTTTCTGTGGACTTGTAAGATTTAGGTATCTTCCATGAAAGTTCATCCCTTTCAAATGATCAAACATTGGCATGTTGATTAGTAGTAATGGAAAAAGCCAAAAATTTTTTTCATTTACACCAAAGCTTCTAACTTCCCCTCGTAGATAGCAGTTAAAGGAAAACTGGAACGACTCCGATAGACATGTGGAAAATATGAAGTATTAGCTAACGTAGCGTTACATAACTTCTGGTTGTGCCATTGGGAGTAAAAGAGCTAAGAGTTCAAAGTAAGCATAGTGTCTCGCTTCTGGCAGTACCTGACCTGTCACACTCTCTGTTTAACCCCTTCTTTTCACATGCTTAAAATCAGATTCTTAAGTTTCCACGTCTCTAGCTTTTCAGGTAGACAGAGTATAATTTTCAAAGAAAGTATCACCACACTTCACTTTCCGTAACCTAGTTTCCCAACAGTTCAAAAATCAGAACAAAAACTTTACCATATTTAAGTCAAACTGTACAGTAGTGAAGATAATCCAGAAAACTAGCAGATTTAATAGTAACATTTTTAGTGACAATAAGACAAGTTTCCTTATGTGTATAAGCATTTTTATTTCCTATCTCTAGATAAGCACCGTAGTGATACCCCAAGACACTTCAAAACCTCTTGAAAAACTCGAGATTTGAACACATGGGAAAGTACTCCAACATAAATATTTTTCAGAAGTGATAAAATTCCATCTGATTACTTCTAAGTTCCCCAAGCAATGGAGGCAGCAATTTAATATTCAGCTCCAATGTAATCTCAAATATGGAATATGCTTAGTATTAGATGAGGACAATTTTTGACATTTTTTTCCTTTATAAGCTTGCCAAGGAGGATTAAAATAGCCACCCTTGCAGGGTTGCTATAGTTTTCTCACTCCAATGGGATTACATATTTACTCTTTTTTTTCCTAAATATAAGGAGGGAGGAGATAATCTTTAAAATATGTCTTGTGATGGCATGATCATGGACTTAATTTCCTTTTATGAAAAAAAAGTGATTACCAGGGTTTAAAAATAAATTAAGTTTTAGAAAAGCAAGCTGTAGAAAGACAATTCCAGTTGCTTTCCTGACAATTAATTCCAGCTGCAGGATAGCTGAACTATGGCTTAGCATTCTCTTTAACCTACACTGAAACAGAAACTGCCTGCATTTTCAGAAAGCATAGTGTTTGTTACATTTCCAATTAACTAAAGAATTGTGGAAGAGATTAGCTTAAAACCCCCCTCTGTAACCACATGCATGTTAGAACAGGGATTTTAACATTGGATGAACTGTCAGCACACAAATGACCAGCCCAAATTATCTCCTCTCTTCTAACATAGCAAGTTCTGGCCTTTTTACAAATCCTGTTTCTTCTTTTGAACTTGTGTTTAAAAATATATTACCTACTGTATGTCTCATCTGTACTTAGAATTTGTGGGTGAGATAACTTTTTAAAGATCTCTGTAGGTTCTCTAATGTGTAAGAAGAGTATGATGCTACATTTCAGTCTTTTGAGGATGTTTTGTGATCTTTCTCCTTTCCTCAGATACTTTCACACAAAATAATAACCGACTTAGATATGCCCAAGACTGCTGCTCATCTGTAAGTTCGAAGAAGGTAGCTGAGTACTGTCAGATGTTCTGGGGGAGACAAATTAAGTCTGTGATCCCAGAAGCCTCATTTCCACAGGAAATAAAAATAGCCGTGAAAAGTAGCTTGTAAGCTAATCACCAGGTTAGGGAGGAGAAGGATGATAACCAACTTCCTCATACACTATTTTCAAGACATTAACATTTCTGGTAGCCCCTCAAAAAGGGGCTACCCACTTTTTACTATCATTACCATCACTATAAATGAAGAATGTGCTTGTGCTGCTTCTGGTGCTAAACTTCAGGAAGGTATGAGGATGAGGGGACTATCCATCACCCAAGAGACACAAATGCAGCAACTTCCTCAGTGAAGCTGTGAACTTAAGCTAGCTTTTCTAGTGTGCTTTGCATCTTAGCTATCTAATATCCAAAAGGTGTGTTTAAAAAAAAAAAGTCATTACATTTTCCTCACACTAGGCAGTATTACCTGAGCTTTCTTATTTTTTTCTTCAGTGAAAAAAGGGGTATGTTGATTATTTTAGACCAGCATTAGTCTAAGCACTGAGGTACTTGTCATTTTGTGCAGAATATTGTACTAAATTTTACACCTTTATCAAGATCTGAATAAGAGAATGGGTTAGTCCATTATCCTGATCTGTAACTAAGGCACCATAGCACAACTATTACAAATAGTCTAAGGAAAATAAGTATTACTCAGACAAGCTTTTGAAGTAAAGCCAGAGATACAGGAATTTTCCATTCCCTTTAGAAGAAAAATAGAGAACAGAATACTGTTAAGTTCTAGTTTGGTCAGTTTGGAGTTGGGGATTACTAATGCTCGCCAAAATGTAGCGATTGCCTCTATCCAAGTAATTCAGGTAGGTTGGAATTATAATCAGCCTTTCTGGGCTGAAGTCTGTATGTAAAAAGTCTGTATGTAAAAAGTCTGAAATTTACATTTTGATCTAAACATGAATAGCTTTACATGAGTTTCTCATTAGGAATTTGCAAGTAACTAGTAGTAGCTGAGCTCATTTTCCATTAGTTAGGAATACTGCAAGTACATTCTGTGCTTGCCTGTCAGTCTGTCACAGTAGGTCCCTCATTCCCTAGCTTGCTCGCTGACCCATGCGGGACAACTTCTAAGGAAGGTAGCAGAGTGCTGCCAGCCCCGCACCAGTGGAGCTCACTGACGCCATCAAACCTTGTGCTCAAATCACTTGTTGTGCTTGCAGAAAAAGCAGCAATGCTTTCAGTAATACAGTCCCTTTTCTGCAGCTCGCCAATACTGAGAACTATTGCAAAAGGAACAGTTTCAGGCTGAAGGAAGCTGAGCTGCTTTTCGGTGTGTTCTGGGGAGGGGAGCGCAGGGCAGAGCGGAGAGCGGGGCTGTTAACTGCCAGCATCGCTGGAGCTTACCGGTCTTAAGCATTCCATTCACTTAATTGATTTCTAGTGACTGAAGCACAGACTGACACACTGCGCAGTGAAGTCTGAACATCTGGAAAAGGAATTTTAAGTCACCTTGCTAACAACTCTGGGCCTCTTGTTTGATGCCTTTAACTTCAAAGGCCATTGCAGGTTTTCTCCCTCTAAAGCAACACTGCAGTAACTTTGCAATTAAGACATGAGACCACAGTTTATTCCACCAGAGGCTTCCAGCAGGGCCAAAGAGAAATAGCAGGCATGCTAGAGCTTAAAAGAGCCACACACATAAACCCCAGAATCCGCGGCAAGATGACTCCTGATGTTGTAGCAACAGGGGGAAGACTTAGTAGGTCATCTCTGTTAATCATAATCTAGATAAAAAAGCAAACCCACCATAATCTATCTCTGAGTAACTTCAAAGCTATTATATCATAAGTTCCCATATAAAAAGATCAACATCTGAGCTGTAGTACTGATGGCATGGCAATTCAGATTTCTTGTGTTGTGTAGCACACTATTTCACTTGTTTCCTTTGTGCTAAAGTACAACTTGAGTAAATTTTTTTTTCCCAAAAAGTCATCATTCCTCTGCAGCTGTCAAAAGACTATTCGCAAGCTCCAGCAATTCTTAAAGTAGGAAGAACTGTCAAGTGCTTCAGAGCGCTACTTGCAAGTAAACATTTAGTAAAGCTATAAACATAATGAAAGGGATAAAGACTTACATCTGTACTCTGATATTTAACATACAGTACTGGATAAATGCTATAGCATACTCTTTGAAACAGATTTGGGGGGAGCTGCAGTTTTCTTTGGTGAAATAACTTTACAACTGCTTGTGTTACAGATTGCCCTGAAATATGACCCCCAGATAGAAGAAGATCTGCGTAACTGGATAGAAGAGGTTACAGGGCTGAGCATTGGTGCAAACTTTCAACTGGGATTAAAAGATGGCATAATCTTATGCGAGTAAGCATTTATTAAGTAACCTTATTTTTAGCAGTTTTCCACTTCCAAGGAACTAAGGAGGGACTTTCTGAAGACTCCCCTTCAGACACATCAACAATAAAGGTCAAAGATAGCTGACAGTAGGGTGGGAGACAGCTTCTTTGAAATTGTGGAACAGAATGAAAACTTAAATCTCCTTTATATTTCAGCAAAGACTTCTAAGTATTTCTAAATTTAATGGTGAAGCTCTTTTCTATAATAATCAAATGGCACACAAAAATTCTTATGGTCTGTTAGACTTGTTAGACCTGAGATCTGAGATAGGCACTCTGTATAAACCAAGCAATTAACCATTTTGATGAAACTAATGCAACTAATAAAGCATGAATTAAAATATATAATGCCTGCACAGATGGTATAAGGATGAGATTTATTGTTTAAGCATTTCCCTTTTTTTTCACCTCCCCAGGCTTATAAATAAGCTGCAGCCAGGATCAGTGAAGAAAATTAATCAATCAAAACTAAATTGGCACCAGGTAAAACAAAAAACCCCCTAAAGTATACCTCTAACCCCTCCAACCCCCAAATAGTTCTTTTGTTCTGTATTAACAAATTTGTTGTGAATATGGTACATCTTAAATCGTAATATCACCGAGTTTTGTTACGTAATACGTACTCAACAGTTGAGGATACTGCATACAAGAAGAGCATTTAACAGAAAGCAACTATAGCTGAGACTAATCATAAGTGGTAGCTCAGTATATGTATTTAATAGTAGTGCTTTAGGTGCTAGATGAAATTTCAGATGGAAGAACAGAGAGCCATATAGCAAGGGCTTTTTCCAAGTTAAAGAAAAGCTGTTAACTTTTTAATTAAATCATAAATGGAGTTTCCCATCCAGGCAGTGCTGCAGGGTGTTAGGTCAACAGCTGGCCTGTACTTGGACATTTGAGGTCACTGTATGAAGTGTCCTCCTGAGAAAGCAGCTGGAGTTGATGGGGAAGGAAAGGACCTGAACAGTCTCAGAAGAAACGGTTGTGTAACAGAACTCAGAAAATGAAATGGTGCACACTACAGTATGTATTTTATTTCAGTATGTCAAGATTTAATTTCTTATGAGTGCTCAATCTAGCACTTCCCCCCACAATGAATTATCAAAGGCAACATGCATTTAGAACAAGCAGTGGAAGGGTTGCTGGTTAGAGTTGACTGCCTTTATTGTTGCTGGGTCTAGCTTAAATACTGCTATGTCAGTCTCTTGTTATTATTAGCATTGAACACTTCTAGACATGGTGGAGGATTTTTATTTTTAAAAAATTTTTTTAAAAATTTTTAATATCTCAAGACTTCAGAAGGAAAGATGAGATTCGGTCCTTCTTGTACTCCATATTGCTTTCCAGTTTCTACAGTGCACAGTGCTAAAAATTAGCTAATAAACCCCAAAAGCTTAGTTGAATTTGTCCCAGGAGGTGAGCAAGACAATGCCTTCAAACCAAGTTAAATGTTCTTACTATCCACATAGCTATGTTTTTATTTTACTCCAAATTATCAATTGCTGAAGTCAAATAGCGTGGACAGTATGTTGAATTTTCCAATTTGAAGCAGATTTTGGATTAGAATTTCTTTTGGAAGGGACACAGCTGCGGCAGTTTTGTCAAAGCCCCCTCTAACAAAGTATGTGATACAGAGAAAAGCCAGGCTAGATAAACCCTTAGATTGATTTCTGGAGTCAGTATTAAAACTAATGAAAAATAATCTCAAGCTTTCTACCAGTCTCACTTAACCGTGACAACTGTTTTGTCCAGTTTGCACACTGCAAAGAACTTGTGTAAAACAAGCAAAACAAACAAACCAGCACCAGAAAGCTTTACAATTATTTAGTTTGTGAATTGAAACACTGAGTAGAAAACTGGCTTTTTTGTTTCTGTTTAGCTGGAGAACATTGGGAATTTTATCAAAGCCATCCAAGTCTACGGCATGAAGCCACATGATATTTTTGAAGCAAATGATCTTTTTGAAAATGGAAATATGACTCAAGTACAGACTACTCTAGTGGCGCTAGCAGGTCTGGTAAGTATTTGTACCCCTGGAATTGGCACAAACCCACATGCCAGTCCAGATGCACTCTTACCACTCATGTAAATATGGAAAAAAACATACAGCCTGGCAGGAGGGGATGGATACTACTGAGAGTCTGAGATGCTGCAGAGATTGCACTTCAGAGGGCTGTCCTAATGCATGCCTCCAGGGAAGGCTTGGAGTTCACTGTTAGGATTCTTGGCTGCAGAGGGCCTTGCTCTGGAGCCACGTGTGCATACGCAGAACCAGGGAGGTTCGCAGGAGAACACTAATCCCTGCAGAATATCCTTCTGACAGGGTACTTTGGTAACTTTGGAGTGCACCTTCAAGTGGCATGGGGAACCTTCTCCCACCCCTGACACAGAGAGTTTCTCATAAGAAATAAACCTGCTTGTGGCATCACTTGAGAGCCCAGGGTCAGGGCCATTAAGACAGTGTTCCAGTAGCAGAAAATATACTTTAAACACTGAGTACTCTCTTTTCCCTCTCCCTAAATAGGCAAAAACTAAAGGTTTTCATACTACAATTGATATTGGTGTCAAATATGCAGAGAAACAAGCACGAAGTTTTGATGCAGGAAAACTAAAAGCTGGTCAAAGTGTAATTGGCCTGCAGGTAAGTACGAAATGCAAGTTTTCTATATTTGAGAACAACTTTCCTGTTTTGATTAACTGGTATATTGTTTATGCAAAGACAGCTGGAGAATTACAATATATCCTTATCGTGGAAGGAGGTATGAGGTTTTAATTCTTGTAAGCAGCTGACTGACTTTATAAGCTCAAGTGACTGCCTTGAAGGTTTTTCCGTTTGTTTTAAATCTGCAATAGGAGCGATAAGGAGGAAAGGAGCAGCTAATATTAGCAGTATCACCTCTGTCCCCTGAAGTGGTTTTAAAGTAGGAGTCTTTGGCTAGCTAAAGCTCCTTATATGGTAGAAGCTTTTTTCCTTTGTCCACTTTCCTTAATAGTCATAAAACCCAAAATAACTGGCATAAAATCTTAACATTTCCATGGTAGAGAAGTTGTGGCAGTGTAATTGAGTCATCACTGTCCAGGGTAAAAATCAATTATTACATTTTGATGCATACATCTATTCTAATTGCACGTGCAGTTGGGCAAACACCAGTCACTGCAATGCCTTCGGATGACTTCCCTTTATTTTTCCTTTTTGAAACTCAGTATAGAGAAAGGGTAATTTATTACAGGTAGTGGTCAAGCTACATGAGGAAAGCATGCACTGCAATTACTTCTCCCGTCATCACAGTTACCAAACATATTTGTTTCCTTAGACCATGCTTGCTGTACAAATAAAAATCACTTTTTCTGTCCACCTCTTCCTTTTCCCAATAAAGATGGGCACCAACAAGTGTGCCAGTCAGGCAGGCATGACTGCTTATGGAACTAGAAGACACCTGTATGATCCAAAAATGCAAACCGATAAGCCATTTGACCAGACGACAATTAGCCTACAGATGGGCACTAACAAAGGAGCCAGTCAGGTAAGCAGGGCTGCCTGTGACGCTTGTAGAGCGGATACAGCTCTCAGGCTGGGGGAGCCTGGTGGGATAGCAGAGGCTGGGAGTTGTGGGCAGGAGCAGTGTCTAACTGGCAGCAGTGAGAGGGTACAGTTCAGCTGCACTTTTATGCAGTAATTGGAGTACTTCTATTTCTTATCGCTATCCAGTGTGTTCTGTGCTGAATATCATAAGGCGTAAAAATATCCTGGTGCTTGTAGAATTTCCAGCTGGCTGTGTTATACCAGAAGAAAACAGTAACTTCAAGTACTAACTAGGCAGAGGCAAAAAAAAAAATGCTTCCTGGGCACTACCTCAGTCCGAACACTTACTATATTTCCTCCAAAGAGGGAAATAAACCGGACCTTTCTGCAAGGACTTTCTTCTGTGACTTGCCTCCTAGTGACCACGTGCTGCTGTGCT
Source organism: Pterocles gutturalis (assembly GCF_000699245.1). Classification (NCBI taxonomy): domain Eukaryota; kingdom Metazoa; phylum Chordata; class Aves; order Pterocliformes; family Pteroclidae; genus Pterocles; species Pterocles gutturalis. The sequence goes on from NW_010135762.1 coordinate 23,168, forward strand.
GTTTTGTTATACTTTAATTCTTACTTTCTAGCACTTCCAGGAAGGTGTACTAGTTGTAATCATAAATCTAGTAATCACCCCTTCTTACTGAACCTCTACAATCCTGTTTTATTAGGCTGGTATGCTGGCACCAGGTACCAGGAGAGACATCTACGATCAGAAGCACATATTACAACCTGTGGATAACTCAACTATTTCATTACAAATGGGTACCAACAAAGTAGCTTCACAGAAGGGAATGAGTGTGTATGGGCTTGGACGACAAGTGTATGACCCCAAGTACTGTGCTGCACCAACAGAACCTGTCATTCATAACGGCAGCCAAGGAACAGGAACTAATGGGTCAGAGATCAGCGATAGCGATTATCAGGCAGAATACCCAGATGACTATCACGGAGAGTACCAAGATGACTATCAAAGAGATTACCATGGTCAGTACAGCGACCAGGGCATTGATTATTAGCTTTGCATCAAAAGTTCAGTATTAGTCCATTATTTTATTCAGTAAGAACGAAACTAGCCTTGTGGAATTGTTACCCGTCTTTCCTACACACTATGCGTAATGTACCTAAAGAAATACTGCCTTACATACATTCCTTTTTCCTTCTCTGCCCTTTCCCTGTCTAGTTGCCTTTAGTGCTGTAACAGTTGTAGTCTACAGCATAAACAATAACTGCATATGAAGTAAAAGGAATACTGTGAAAGGGGGAGTGCTCTTGTACAGCCAGGTCGTCAAATAAGGAGCTATGCATTTTTACAATCTCTACTTAAGCAGGTATTTACATACCACATTAAGCCTTCATTTTACATATTTACAGCTTTTCTGTTTTACAGATGAGGTAAAAGAATTTTATGCTTAAAGTTAAATGTGGTCTTTGCCAATTAAATCTAAGATGTCACATTAGTGATTTAAATATCATTACTATGTTTTTAAGGTATTGTTTGCTAATGGTAAGTCCTGCATTAGACATAAGTGTGCATTTGTGATTGTGTATTCATTCCATTATCAACACTGACCAAACTTAGAAATAGTTGTCTTACTAAAAAGGGAGCTTGTACAAAGTCTTGAGCCAACAGAAGTCCCATGATTGATGGTGCATTTACCTTTTATTGTGCCATAATATATCCATGTAGAAATGCTTTCTCTTTCATGAACTGTATTTATTGCCACACTTCTCAAACTGATCCCAGTGTATTTTTATAAATAAATATTTTTTCTTAAAGGTATGTAGAAGATCCTGTCTCATTTGTTATGCCACCATTCTTGAAGACTAGATGCCACAGAAATTATTCCCAAATCAGCCTCACCTTTGCCTGTGTTAAGTGTAATGTAGAACTGCTGTCTGTCGCAGTTTGGGTTCTTTCTTTTCTCTGGGATTTAATTTAACAGTCTTGTAAAATCTCCTGGGAGTGAGTGACAGTGACTTAACAGGAAAGGAATGTAGCTCCTTTACAGCAGAGTTCACTTCCCCTCTACAGGACTGTGAGGTTATGACCAGAGATCCTTAGCTGTTCACTAAATCTCTGCCCTCTTCTCAAGGCAAACCAGGCACTGCGCATACTTAACACTGCCTCTGCTTCAGCCTGTCGCCTTCATACCATCGCTTTGAGAGCTCAAAACACCCTTGCTTTAGAATATGTAAAGAGGTAACTCCAATCTTTGTGCCTACTGGTCTGCAATCAGAGTTATGTAGTTCCTGATAGGAGAGCTTTATTCCTAAATGGAAAATGCTTGCTTCCTCACCATGGAAAGCAGGCAGGCTGTGCTGATTTACTGGGGCTATTCTTAACAGGAGAAAAAGGAGCATGCTATCAGTGCGGGGCCACTGCTGCTGATGCTAACTTCTGTAAAAAAATTAAAGTATTTGCTACAGATGGAACTTATTTATGTTAACATTTGAAGTGTTTCATACTTGCAGTTTCAGGACTTGTAAAGGATCTTTCCCTCAAGACTAGAAATCGGTTGTGCTTCACTCCATTAGTTTCTATTACCTTTGGGTATGATGTGGTGATGTGACTTTCAACTGACCTATTTGTTGAGTAAGTCTTGAGCTTATTTATTTAATAGAATTTAAATTTGAAAGGACCTCTGGAGGTCACTGGTCCAAGCCCTACATCTGAGGCAAGAGAATTATTACCAAGAGATCTGTTAAGACCTGCTCTTCCTGAGCTATACTATCCCCCCCCCCAAAAAAAATAATAGTATTTAACAATTTAGAACTATTGTATTGAACGCTGAAAAGTAGTGCTATGATCAACAACAAAAGCTTTGTTGCTTTCATAGTTTGGGTCTCTTTTTGAAAGCCTGAACCATGCCCTCCTGCTCTTTCTGAATCCAAAACTTATGCTTTAAGCTGCTTGCACACATTTATTATGTATGCGCTTGGACAGAGGAAACAACACAACACACAGAGTTCTCACTATGCCTGCTTGCTTTCATTCATACACATACCCAGTGGAATCATAACTTAGTTAAGGGAGAGTTTGAAGTAGACACCAAGCAAGACCAAATACAAACTGCCTTGCTTAAAACAATAAGCTGTACTACTTAGCTATTTCCTGGTATACGGACACTAGCAGTCCCCATCTCCTATTTTTAAGGAATATAGTTAGCAAAGTACCTTTCTTTCCTCTGAATCCAGTCTTCCATAGCTGCAGGAAAAAAAGAGCCCACACAATATTAGGCTGCTTTGCAGGGCAGATGTTGAAATACCAGAAGTTGCTTGGACAAGTATCAGTACCTGAACTAGTACCAACAATCTGTTCACATGAGCTGTGCCTACCACCTCCTTCCATCCTGCTTTACAGTTGCCTGACTGCAATATCCTGCAGGGGAAGACAGCAATGAGAAACCAGCATCAAATAGCATCAGCTTCTGCAAGAGTGCTTTATCCCTCTAACTCAGGTGAGGACTCCTGCCACACAGGAATGCTACAGCTGGAAGTTGCTGACACAATTACTAGTGGAAGGTATGTAAGATTGGGAAGCCCTGTGTTGCACCTGAAAGCTATAAAGCTATGCTTTGTATACAAAATTTAATTAAAATGTATACATTCAGAACCCTTCTGTAAAAATACGCATGATGCTGAAAACATACTGTCACAGTTATTTCTGGACTGTGGGCAGCACAGCAGTGCTTAAATGAAACACATTCAAATACAGCTTAATTGGGATTTTTCAGTACCTTCCTTCTCCAAAAAGCAATCCAAACTTTGTAATAAGTGTCTAAAAGTCCTTTCTCCACCCAGAAACTGCAGCAGAGGCAATGACACTGCATCGTGATGGCAATGAACAGAATCACAGAATTGTTGAGATTGGAAGGGACCCCTGGAGGTCATCTAGGGGTTGTCTGAAAATGAGGATATACTTATATAAAAATTTCCCTCCCTTTCTTCCACCAGAGAGTTCCTGAGTCAAGGGACAAAACATGCAGTGTGAGTACCAAATACAAACATGAAAAAAACCCAATGTTTAATAAGAACTGATTTTTTTTCTTTTAACTTCCAAGCAAACCTACTCTGCTTTGTAAATTGTTAGACATCATTTTTACGAAGCAATCTTACTGGGACCTGTGGAAGAGGAAAAGTTTTGCCCCTCTGTAAGTACCGTATCTACACACCTTCTCACAGTTAGAGAGCTGTTGCTTATTCAGCATGATTTTCAGTTCCCACACCATCCACACGCCAAGCACCAGAAATACCCAAGTGTACAGGTTTTAAATAATTAGGTAGCAAGTCACAGCCAGTAGATGATCAGCTTCACCTGCCAGGCAGAAAGTAATTAATCTATTTCTTTCCCCCTTTCACCACCTATCCCACATTCCTTGATTTCTTGAAGTGGCTCATATTAAAGTAGACAAAATTTAATTAAATGAGCAATAAAAAGCAAATATTTCGTAGCATTCCCTAGCAGATAACTAGTCTCCTCTCAACAGCAGGAGATCAGATGACGTATTGAGCTGAAATATTTGTCATTCCGACCATTGATGAGCTTTTCTGTATGTCACTTCCAAGCTGTGACTAAGCAAAGGTTTATCAATCTTATGAGTCACTTGTCGTAATGTCTGATTTCCCATACTGAAGTATACCTTACTGAAATCCCTGGCTGGAGTCATCTTCCCACCTCAAACGTCTCCTCAAACAAAACTTTAAAGGAGCTTTTGAACAAAGAGAATAAAATCGTGTTCCACTGAGTAAAATCTAAAACTACTCCATACTCAGAACAAGGTGGAGCCCATGCAAGCGTATTATAACCAGGGTCCAGGAACAAAGTTTAAACAAACCTCAAAATTGCTTGCAAGAAAAATGGTAACAGGCTGTTGCCAAGTTATTTTTTTTTTAAAGTGTCTCCACTTACCCTGTTCCTCTTCTGACTAGAGCCCTAACAGTCTCTTCTCTACATTCCTCCAGGATATTTTATATTTCACATCCATGTTACAACTAACATTTCTTTAGAAAGTATTATTTATATAACATCCTTTTATCTCAAATTTTTCTGCTTCCTTTGTCTTTGCAGTTGCAAAGAAAAAGTAGTTGTTTATTTTTATTTACAAAAAAAAAAAAAGAGACTATTCGTCATCTGCTCTCTTGAGAGGAGCCAATGGATAGTTTATGATACTAACTTGTGAAAACCATTCCCAAAAGAGTATAATTAAAAGACACCTATCTCGTAACTGTTCATTATCTTGACTACAGAGAATTTCTGTCAATGGTAATTTCTGTCAATGAGCTCAGTGCTGTTCCTTACTTGGTTGCACTAGCTGTTCAGATATACAGAATAAATCAGGAAAAAGTAATCTCAAAGTGCCTCCTCTACAAATGTTTCTCCATTTACTGATCCAGGGATAACTGGCCCAGTGTTCCCAGAGAAGCATGAAAAAAATCCATGTTAACTGACACCAAAAAGATAAAAAGGACAGCTCAATGACCTTGTCAACTTGGTATTTTTAGTCTGACAACATAGACATTTACAAGGAGTTCGTTTATTAACAACTTTCAGACCATCATAACAATAATATTAATAAAAATCAGATGTGCTGACACACAAAATACTTTATTCATACAAAGAGACAGTGTGTCATTTTACCAGTGTGGAAGGTACAACAGAGAATTAGAGAACTAATATTTTGTCCTGGGGTACTGGTAACCTTTATTTTTTTTTTTTCTATGACTGTTTTTGCTATTGCTGGTCTGCCTTTGTACTTCCTGGTGCATTTCACATTGAAGTCTACAAAGAGAGAAAAAGAGTCAAATAATGTGTAGCACTAGTCCTGTTACTGCATTTAAATGCGGTAAGAGTAAACTGGGAAAATAATTAAGGTTCTTTTGTGTCTCAAATCCACAATCCTCTTGCAGTGAATAACCCCCGCCCTGGTTTCTGCACTCGGCAGAAAATTACTGAAGAATGCAATAACAGACCCAAACAATGAAAAAATCAAATACAACTATCCCTCACTGCAGCAATAAACTGAAGCAGTGCTTTGTAGCCCAACTGCCTATAGCAGAATGCCCACAAGATTGTATGGGAGTTCACTAGAGCCTGGTACCTCTTTGAAAGCAGATTAAGAAAAATCACCAAAATGTGTTACACATATGTAAGAAGTAGCTAGGAGGACACAAGACACTAGTCATAGTGGCCAGCAGAAGTAGGTGCCAGAGTACCTGTTGTTGCAGAGTCTTTCTCCAGCAGTTCTGTCTTGCCCCCTGTGATGCTGGGGGAAAATCATCCTGGATTCTGAACTTGCTGGGGCAGCTTCTCAGGTTGGGCAATTTGCAATATTTTTTAGATGTCAGTTAGTGAGCGTTTACTCTCAGGACTTTCCCAAGCCTGGGTGTGGGGAAACACTCCCTTCTGGCACCTCAGCTTTTTTACCCCAGCATAAAACAGAGTAAATAAATATATATACTTGATAGAAAAGAAGGAAAGAAAAAGGGTGGGGGTGGAGAGGGAAGGCCTCTAGGCTCTGATCTTACAGCTCTGGAACTTCAGCAATTCTGTCATGAAATCAAGCAGCCTACCACTCTTCTGACTTTCCTACAGCAGACATGCAAAGGACTATCTAAACAGAATTTATCTCCCACGTCCTTGCCATTATCTGACCTTTCTCTTCCTCTGCTGGGCACTCTAGGGAATGGGAAGAAGGATTAGAACAAATATTTGATCCATCCATTTTGCACCAGCAGAGAGTTTCCTGAGGAGGGAAAGCAATAGAAGGAAAAACAGGATACTGGGTACAGCATGTTGATTGGTGTGAGACATCAGGAAATACATGACAGCCTACATCCATTCTTCCTGGGACATAAAGGCAAACACCTTATCTGTCAGATAAATACATATCCCACACTACTGTCTCACCATAGGTTGGAGCTCTGTCCCATCTTCGTTGTCCTGGAAAGGTCTCATGACTCTGTGTTTTTGTCCTTCTGTTAACTTGTTACTCTGACTCACAAAGGTCTACAAGCAAAAACCAGAGTGAGATCATTTGGGAATGCAAACCATTATGTAAACAAAAATACCTGGTAAAGGAAGCTAATTAGCCTGGGGCTAAGAAACTAGCTGGTTCCTAGCCGGATGACTCCGAGTGATACTGAGAGGGACTCCGCAGAGAGAGCATGGGTGATGAATGCAACTCAGATGAATCAAGAATCTCTGTTACATCTCCTACTACAGGAATGAGGACTCTGGCTGCCTGGAATCCCTCACCCAGCTCTCCACCCACTGCTGCATATTGTCCTGAGGGCCACAGAGCCTCCCTTCCACCCCCAGATGTTTGTAACTCGTCTGTAACACAGACATCCCAAGTCAAATGCTTTCATGTGTTGGGAAACTCCAAGCTCTTGGCTACGTGAGCAAACTTACTCTTGATCATGCAATGAGGCGGAGTTTGGATGTGCTGCCACCAGTTTTTCTATACAAGGTTATACAGCCTGCCCTGCTTGTAAGACTCCTTACCCCTGTGGCAAGTCCTCTCTTCACCCAAGGTCCTAGGGCATGGCTAATTACAAGGAATTGAGACCAGAGTTAAAGAGAAATTACTACAAAGTTTGGAAGTGGAAAAAGAAAAGCCTCTGTTTGTTTCATGAAGGAGAATTGGCTTAAGAAGTATTTTAGCATTTGGCAAAACAGAGCAAGAACAGAGGTCAAGGCTTCAGATTTTTCCATTCAGTAACATATTCCTATTCGGTACATGTGCTTAAGTACTGTTCTGAATCAAGGCCAAAGAATATCTCTCTGCTTTCTTCTGTAGAAAGGGTTAAGCCTACCTTTAGGCTGCCTTTTTGTTGTTTTTTGTTTTCAACAAAATTCTATGAACATTACATGGAATCTAACAGCAGCATTAATAAAACCCCAAAGCCAGTTCTTCTGACACTGTCCTGAAGAAATCCATCCAGTAGATTCGTATCATATGAGCTATTCTGGCTGCTGAGTTTGTTTTTCATGAATCACTAAGATTTTCTTTGTTGCATGGTTTATGAAGGAAAAGACAGAACTGGCAAAAAGAGCATGAAAGGAAAAAACATCTGCATCTTCAAATATTCTCTTAATGTGAAAGGGATGGCATACATACAGTCAAAGGCTTCAGATACAGCTGTTAACGAAAGCTCTCCATCACTATTAGCTACGTAATGATTCTCCATGGAAATGCTTGTACTACAGTGCAGTAATTATGAGGGTAAAGATACAGAACAATCAGTCCAGAAGCAGAATTTAATCAAGAGCCAGAAGACAGTATTTTGGCAAAAGAATCTGTACAAGTATGAAGCAGAACAAGTCAAGTTTGCATGAAGTTTCCTCAGAACTACAGCATCCATAGGGTGTGGATGGATACTTGACCTGCTGCTGGCAACCAGAAGCCCTGTGCTGCTTCCTTTTGCTCATCACTGTACAGTAAGTCACAACAAATATAAACATCTAATCTTAGGGCACCCCATGGATCGGTCTCTGCAGCTAGCTCATCTATGTAGTTATATCTTTTAATTACCAACAATTTATAGAAGAGATATCTAGTAAGGCCTAAACTGTCAGCCATTACTTACAGAGTATGATCTAAAAGAAGGCAGCAGATCACAGCTGGCACACAGGAGCCAGAGGGAGCCATTTGCTTTGGTTTATAAATTCACATACCATTTGTATCCCTGAGCCCATCCTGTTCTAAGGTGTTGGAATGGAAATAGCATGGGTTGTGGGTTCACATTACTAGGTCTTGGGGAAAGAAAAAGTGGCCAAAAGCTTTAGAAGACTCAGATATCTTTGCTGTTATCACTGGGGTTTACCAGCAGTTCCTGATCCACGAAGTATGGCTTCTCTGCAGATCCATCATTTGTTTCCATATCGATAGCAAAGCAAAGGAACATGGCATCTGCTGTCACTTCAAACACAGACAGAAAGCTGTGGGCCATCAGGTAGGCAAAAAATCCAACTAGCAACAGAGGAACTACCCAAGCTTGCAGTTCCCGATGGTAGTTAAATGCCATCAATCCTCCAAAAACAGTAAAACATACAACAAACACCTGTTAAGGGCAGCAAGAGAGAAATGCAGCCTCATTAATCATATAGAAATGTTTCTTAAAAAAACCAAAACCCCCAAAACACTAAGGCAAATACATTACAGCCAATATTTTAACAGCACATCTCATCTGGGAGATAGCTGTGTAGTTTCTGGCATCATGTAGTTGCCTCACTTTATGTTCAATTCAGTGTGTAAATTCTGTAGGCCAGAGGCAATCTTTTACTATACACTTACCAAAGACTCATTGCAATGGGAACTGCAAGAGTGGCACCAAGGACACTACTGTAATACCACTAAGTAACTCTGTAGAGACTAGAAAAGGATTAAATTCCTCAAACATTATCTCTCCAGAACTCATTTGACAGCATCAACAACACTGAGTTTAACAAATTTACCTTGAGTATAAGAAAAGAGAATCTGACCTTGATTTTTCACTTCACTCCTACAGAACAGTACTTTTCTTACACTTACCTTTCCTAGAAATAGGATAAAATCCCCAAAGCAGCTAATGGATGCAAGTTTAGGAGAATTCTTCTCCAAAATAAAGACAGCGTCCTTTGCTGATGTACAAAAATTTGTCCCATTTATGGCTGTAGTTGTGTATGCATGCTGAAATAAGAGAATAATGCGGTGAGAAAGGAAAGACTCTTATAATCTAGATTTTACTTCAGCAAATGCAAAGCCTTAAACCCTATTTGGAAATACCAACTTTATGATTATATAGTTATTTTGCATAATAAGGAAATTTTATTTTAAGTTACTATAATAACTATGCTTCTAACTTCAAATAGTTTTTTCTGCATAATTTCCACCATTAGCAAATACTAGAATAGTGACTAAATGAACTTCTTGTTCTACCTTTATCCAATTTATTTTAAAACACCTAAGTTCTCTACCCTAATTTTTGTTAATGAATACGTCAGAATTACCACAGACCACTTATGTACCTGGAATCACACTGGAAAAGAACAGCTAAAGGATCCTGGACTGGATCAGTGAGTGTTATGTCACAAGAAAACACCCAGAATTTCAACAGACAGTAGGAGAACTCACAGTTTTTTGAGGTATTGACTATTTTACAAGACTTCTCTTTGTGGAAACTTGACAAGACAGGTGGGGAGGACAGAATATTTATCTTAATGGATTGGATTATTTTAGCACTTGTTGTGCATAACTTGACATGTATATCTCATTTATGGAACTCCTCAACAAGGTTTTGAAACTGTGACCAAAATATGATCTAACAGCACTCAAGATACCCTAAATGTATGCTCAACTTTACCAGCAAGTCTTATGAGTAGTTTCCCTTTACTCAAATTATTAGAGGGTGGATTATGCCACAAAACATTAGTTACATCTGGTATAGTCAGTAAGAACCACAGTGCGCAAGGGATTGCTGTTCTGAAGGAATTTGTACACCCCAACGTGTACTTGGTGTTTAGATTACTTTCTGCTGCACCTGGAAGTGGAGAAAAAACCCCAAAACCCAGTTTGCTGAAAGTGAATTATACTGGCCTGCTGCAAAACTCTTCCTGTTCAAAAATAATTTTTTTCCTCACTTACACATCAAATATAAAATCGCTTCAGATATTTAAACACAGAGGAAATTTATTTCTGCAGTCCAATTTTACCCCACAGCAATTTCTGTAACATACTGCAGTGTAGCAAAGCTATACTGACATTATCTTAAAATGTTACAGAGAAAGAAGGAAATTACATGCAGCCAAAATCCTTTGTCTCTTTATCTTGGATACTATTTATTTTATATATGACAAAGGATTTTTTTTTTTTGTTCTGATAGCAAGCAAAAAAAGAGTAGAAGTAAACAGTGACATCCTGTAAATCTTATACTTAGTAGCAAATACATCCATAGATGGAAAAAAGTATAAATAAAGACCATGGATTTATTGCCTACTCTAAGAAAAATCAAAGGCTCCACTGAACTCTACAGAAACACGTTGAGCGTCTGCATAAAAGTCTGTTTAAACAAGCGAGTTCACTTTATTCCTAAAGAGGAAAAAACATTTTCTGTGCTAACTTTCATTTATACTGACGCTGTTCCTTTCCCTGGGGAGTGCTGCAGCAGGACCGGCAGAAAGGTGTGCCCTTTGGCTCCGGCAGTCACTGACTACAGTACCTTTGCCTTCTTGCTTGCCTACACCTCTGAAAGAGAAGCGTACTTGTCCCACCTGCCTCACTCAACCCGGTAGGTCCGTAAGCAGCCTGCTGCCATCCCCTGTGAGGAAACCCACAGGAAACACAGCAGATTCAGCCCAGGATGCAGCAGCAGGAGAGCTGGCTGTTCAGTAAGGCCAGTGCCAGCCTTGCTGGGCTACCGTTTCCCCAGGACACTGGCGTAGGGCAGACAGCCTCAAGTTAAGCACCGTCTTCCATCTGTAGCTGTCACTACACATTTCAAACATGGATAGACCTATCTTTATAACGTGCTGTGAGTTAAGTCATTCCCATTAACAGACAGGAAATTGAGACACAAAGTGGAAAAGGGTTTTCAAAGGTTGTTTCTGTCCCTTAAGAACTACATTCACAGAACAGATCCTGATCTGGTGAGGTCAGTATAAATTTTGCCAATAAATTAAACAGATATTCTGTATTCATTATAAATAGCAAAAAAAGTCCTATTTTAAAAATGAAAAAGAATGTTGAAAATGCACGTGCACTTGTACAAACATTGTTTCCGAACTTAAAATAAATAACCATTTGTTTGCACTCTTGAATTAGCCACTTTGGTATCTGAGGAATGTGCAACAAAAAGAATTTCTGATATTTATTAACTAGAACAGTTATCTCGGAAAGGCTGAAAATAATGCTGAAGACTGAATACTTACTGCATAGGGATTTGTCATATTACAAACCAGTTGATTAAAAAAATGGCATTTATAACAATTACAACTTCAACAAATCATGTAAGTATCAACTAGTCACAACACCCAAGCAAGAAAGGCAACCAGGCAATAATCCAACATTGTAGAAGGAATAAGAGAGACACAGAAATGAACAAACTGCTGAAGGCTACAAAACTAGTCATTGATGTAGGTGAAGCGAGAATGTTACAAGTTGAAGACTTAGCCGTGAGCTCTACCTTTTGGCAAAAAATAAACTTCTCAGAAAAAAATAAAAAAGGAGGGTTTCCTTTTCAGCCTTGACTGTAGCTCCATACATGTACCTCACAATTCTCAGTTCTCCCATACTGACCCGATCCCCTGATCCCATCCAGCCACATAGAAATCTGCATGTTCTCACTAACAAAATACACATCTAACATTTGAGCAAATGTATGTTTCCATGTTGCACAGAAATGAGCTCAAATGATTTCTCATCCTTACCACCAAAGAACACACACAAGCTATTATCAATATTTGCACAATTCTTTGGACTAAGAAGCTTAGATATCCCATTACTTTTCCAGTTGCAGGGCATGTGCAACAACCCAATCCCTTCCAAAGAAAAGATAGTCGCGAAGGCTAAGATGGTAGACCGTGGTCAGGTATGAACCTGCTATCATTTAGAAACAGATTATTTAAATGTGTTTTTCTACAGAATGTATTCTCTTTCCCATGCGCAAAAGCTTTAATGGACTTGGAAATGTTTGAAAGAAGGGCAACCAAAAGGTGTGGAATGTCTTTTGTCTGGGGAACAACTGAGCACACCAGGCTCTTCTGTCTGGAAAAGAGATGACTGAAGGAGGATGCAGTAAGAGGGCTACAAAATAATGAAAAATGCGGAGAGGGTAGGTAGGGTTAGATGGCTCAGTGTTTCTTGCAGTACAAAGATCAGACAGGGGGAGGACCATACGAAGTAGCAGGAGCCAAATTTCAAAAAGATAGTATTTCTTCTTGCTGTAACTCTGTAAGCTGTGAACTGCTGGGCAAAGGACGCTCTAGCTGCTGAAAGTTTGCATGAGCTCAAGGGATACTGGGGAAGTTCAGGGAAAAGGAATCCACTGAGACTTACTAAACACACAGAAAACATCCTCAGCTCAAGAAGTCCCTAGGCTGAAAACAGATTCAGAAACAGCACAGGGATAGGGAAATACACACTCGTTCTACCTTAGTGTTCACTCACAGCCACTGTTGGGAGTTGGGACACTGAGCCAGGTGGAAACTCAGGCTGGCCTAATATAGCTATTATGGTTTTTTATCTTCACTTAATGAATTGATGCTTTACAACGGTAGTCTCTGCTATGGTGACAAGCAAGTAGTAACACTGTCGACAGCATACCATTGATCAGAAAGCACAGGAGACAGTGGGTCAGGAACAGTCTTTATCCTTGCACCAGCAAGTTGGTACTTTACCGCCACCTTTGTGAAGAACAGAAGCCTCCTCTGGCTTGGAGCCTGGGAACTAGACACCAGTTTGTCAGTGTCGGGATGAATAAATAAGGAATGTGAATGTTTACATATTTCCAAATACCACAGTATGAAAAAAAACAAACCCTATTTAAAGAATACATCCTTCTGTGCCTCACAACACAGAATGTCAAGGGTCTTGGAAAAATTGACCCACTAGTTTCATGAGAAAGGCACTGTGGCTCAGATCCAGGCCATAAGTTCCCCAATTGCTGAGAATAATTGCTACTTTGTCTAACAGCTGAATTCAGTCCTCCATTCTAGGACTTGCTTTAATAAAATGAGCTTGGGGAAGAGAAGACTGCCATAGCAACAGAATTGTCTTTAAAAAGCAGCAGGAGACATGCTGGTCTCACCCCCCACTTTAGCTTTTTCTGCTCAGCTGTTTTTTCAGCCTGATCTGATCTTGTTGCTCTCAGCTCTCCTGGGGGCTGCCCTGGTTAGCTACACCCCATGCAACGCTGTGCAGCTCAGGCTGGACTGAGCTTGCAAGTGTCACAGCTGCCAGTGGAATCCCCACAGAAAACAAAATCCAGCGGCAGCAAGAGGCAGACCGATTCTGTGGCTGCTGGGCAGACCTGGTGAGGAAGCTTTATCACGTCTCTCGGACAGTGGTGGGAAATTAGAGCAATGTGGGCCTGTGAGGCCCCACTGAAGAGACGAGGACACGTAAGACGGAAGGGACTTTCAGCCACTCTGGTCCCTGGCTATTTCAGATTAGCACACTCTATGATTTCTTCTCTTAAGTGGAAAGCTCTCTCTTTAAGCTAGTTAGGTCCTTTCCCTCTCCCTGCCCTTACATTTGGATCTATTCCAGACAGTTGTCCCTCTGGTCCTTAGGAACCTTCTTCCAACTTCCAGACAAGATTTACTCATGAACAGTTTGCAGCTACTCATTCATCTGCTGATCTTCTCGTGGCTCTTATCCCTCCCTGCTCTTTCTCTGTATCAATGTATCTGTATCAATGATACACTCGTAGATGGCTAATGGGCTTGCTCTTACCATTCATTTGTCAAAGCAGACAAATCAGTATATGCCCCCCACCCCTAGTGAGATAAGCCCAATCACCGAACCAGCAATTTGTACAATGGCATTTATCCCCCTCTTTCTGGTGCAAGTATTTAATCCCACTCCTTCCAGGGCTGAATCTGCCCTCTCTTGTACACTAAAGGCTATTGTCCTGTGGTTGACAAACACATGGAGAATGTTCTCGTCTTCCACTTCCAACCAATAAGCACACAGCTAATACAGAAATCGTTATTTTTGATTTTTAGAGAGAATTTCCAGACAGTTGTTCATAAATTGCTCTGCTTAAAAGCACTGAATTATTGTTCACTTGCTTCATTGCCTTTTACTCTCTTTTTTTTTTTTTTCTTTTTTTTTCTTTTTTTTTAATGGGATAGGGGAGAGGAGAAAGGTATAAAAGCAAGAATTCATCCCCTACATGGTTCACCCTACGGAGCAAGTAAAGACCTTAGGAATTTTATTTCCTGTTATCACATACATAAAGCCTCTAGAGGGGAAAGAAACATATTTAAAATACAATTTCACTGAAAATGAACTTTTTAGCCAAGTGCATTTTCAAGATGATTGAAAATTTAGCTTAACATCTAGAAGCAGTTTTGCCAGTAACATTAAAATGCAGGACTGTTTTTGGGAGGAAAAAGAAGTACTTGATGAGGTTGGCAGGACAGAGAACTGTACTTACATTAGCAAGCATGAATACTGGTTTTATCGCAGTCACTTCTCCACAAGGCATTTAACTGCAACCTCTCCATAAGCTTCCATCTGAAGGTTAAGAGATAACCAACTGCTATGGATATGGCCATTAGACAAGCCGCCTTCTGTTTTTTTACACTAGACAGTTGCTGGCTTTCAGTATCAGTGAAGGGTCTCGGTACCAGCAAAATGCAGGCCAACACACTGCCGACTTCAGCAATGGCTACCACGGGGCCCGGAAGGCTACCCTGCTGCTAACTGTGCTATGAAACAGAGAAACCACGTACTGCTCAGCAACTCCTTCAGAAATCCACGTGCTGCACTTTGGAGCAGTTGCTTGCCAACTGGCTGCAGATGAACCCAAAGCAGACACAGAAAAGCAAAACTATCCTGAAATAGATATATTGTTTAAAAAAAAAAAGAGTCAGTGCAACAATGCTGTAAAGGAAAAAAATAAGCAAGTGCTTTGATGTATCAAAAGTTAAGACTGCCACTACAATTTAAGAAAGCAGGAGACAGACCTTGTAGCTCCCAAACCACATTAAAAAACCAGTATATTCTTTTTACGTAAGAGAGATTTCAATCTCCCAGATTTTACTTGAGGTGATTGGATATGTTTATCTGGAACATACTGAAACCATCAGAGCCAGAAGATGAAAAATCTGTGGTAATTCTGACAAGTGTTGGCAAACAGAACTGTCAAGTAAGGATAATGACTTTATATTCGCAAAGCACTTTTCATCCAGATAGAACCCAGAGTGCTTTACAATTGTTACTAATGGATTATACACACACATGAATCACTTTGCCCATGACTGAAATGGAACAGCTTAAGGAGTGAACTGTTTAACAGCACATAGCAACACTACACCACAGTTTAGCACAGGATCCAGTTGCAAATCCAAGCGAAATTTGGGAAAGCAGAATGTAATCATCCACATTGCAATCTGCACAGGATGCTGCGTTTACGTTACCCCTCCTCCAAAAACCGCCACTGGAAGTATGGCAACTGTCAGTGTCTGGCACTGCACTCTGTCACCACGGGAAGATGACAGGGTACCTTTTCAGCCCTGTTACAGTTAAGTTCCAGCAGAGCTGAACAAAACTTAGCTGAGTCTGCAGAGAACGAGTCACTTCAGGGATGCATGCAACTATCAAAGTCGGTGTTAAATCCCACCTGAAAGATGGCACTTCAGCCCAAAAAGTACTCTTTGGTAACATAACAGAGCACCTGGCTGATACTGCATGGGAAGAAAGAAGCTCACACTCTATCACCAGCGTTACTTCCTCCAGCACTGGTTTCTCATCTGCAAGTTTCCCAGAGGGAAAACAAAGGGGTCTGTTTAATCCTGATTAAACTTGTGAATGAAGCAGAAAGAATTTAAATCATCTAAGCAACATAACAGGCAACAGGTTGAAGAAAATAGTGCAGAAGTGATGGGGAAGACTTTTTTTAAGAGTTTCAGGTAATTATATGCTTATTACTATAGTGAAAGTAATACTAGAATAAAATGAAAAAATATAGTAAGGAAAGTTAATGCACACAGTGAGCTTTGGACCAACTTTTATAAGTTCCAGAGTTCAATAATTTCATCTCACACAAAAATCAAAATCTGAACTAAAAATACTTTCAAAATGTTAGAAACATAGGTACAAGCAATTTTTTAACCCCTCCCAAGTCCTACTCTCAAGTCCATGTTCAACACCTATGTAAAATTTCAAGGCTGTATGCAGCACCTTTCACTGATCTCAGTAAGAGCTCTTCAGAGTTCAGTACTTCTGTTAATCAAACCATATGTTAAGATGATTAGAACTGCAGACTTGTCTTCCCCTCCTTTTTTTTTTTTTCTTTTCTACATTTGGACACAAATTTAACAAAACTGAAGATGAAGATTGACAATCTTAGTCAAAATATATTTTTTTAAGAAATAGGCTTGAATACATTATTTATAGGGAGACAATAAAAAACTGATTAGATACATTAATTACTCTATGAAATGAAATAATCTGAGATTAATATTTCCCCTTCATATAGACAAAATTTCTACTAAAGTCTTACAGCATGTTCTCGCTTTTCATCTAATCCTCGCCCAAATTGCCCTGGATTTGGAGCCCGTGGAACACCACCATCTTTGCCAAAAAGACAAAAACAAACCATTATCAAACACCAAACACAGTATTATGATCATTAGGTTAAAAACCACAACTCATATAAAAACAGAAATTTGCCTACAATAGATTAGGAAACAGGAAATCTTTTAAGGGAACAAGAGCTACACTACAGCCTTCTGAAACAAAAGGAAGAACATTACAGTAATTAATTCTTCTCTTAACAAACACATAGCATACAACAGCTGGAGAAAGTAAACACTAGGATGCTGGATATCTCTCTGAAAGGCAGGAAGCCAAAAAAGTGACTAAAAATGGAAAGCCTGGAGTCAAAATGAACTCAGATTCCTCACCAAGTCAGTGACCATAAGATCTACCTAAAAAAATGTTAAGTCTGGAAAATCCATCGTCTAGAAACAGAGATTTCACTGCACAAGTATTTAATCTGGGCTGAACTAAGTGAAAAACTTTCTTTCCATAGTTGTCCAAGATTAAGCTTAATTTATGCACCTAATTTAGAGGAACAGTCAGACCCTTTATCAGAACTGTCTTGTTTACTTCACTACTGCCCTCAGCAATGAGAACAAAGAACCCAACAGTCAGAGAGTTAGAAATCAGCATGAACATCTGATTCCCTTTCACATTAAGAATACCACAGTCACCAGAAATAACAAAAGAGAACTGACAAAGAGAAAAGTTAACTATGTACAATGATGTATATAGAGCTGGAAAGCATTTGGAGAAAAGGATCAGGAAAGAAAAGGTAGGAGTCATGTATCTGAAAAACTGCTGTATGTCAGAAATCATCTATTTCCAATAAAAACACTTTTGAAACTAAACTGCTAACAAAACAAAGATGTATTTCAAAGAAAGAATATTATGTCATCTGGCTTTTTCATCATGGATCATATTCCCAGATATATAGATACTGGAAATCAGCCAGGAGTTCAAGTTTCTTTATTCAGGACTTCCAGGTGGAAAATACTGCATCTAGTTTAACGACACATCTCTAGGTGGGTTTCTCACTTCTTCATTGCTTCCTTCTACCTGGACCCTCTGTATTTCAGTAGTCTGTCTGGCACAACTCAACAAGATGTTAAGTCTTCTTACCTTCAGAAATAGCAAGTTGCCCTCTGAAAGGGCCATCTCAGGCTGTACTAACAAGTTTTCTAAAATCTTGCACTTTGCATGTTTGTCAATTCCCTGTTTCTTTGCAACAACTCCCATCTACATGTGACGACTTTTTTGTTTGTTTAGTGTAGGTGGCCAACAGGTAACTTTGGCTTGCATGCACTGGATGTTGCTTTAGTCGTGCTGAATGGAGCTACCATACACACACGGTTTCTAGACTAGGTATGTACATGGGTGAGTACAGAGAGGTGATAGAGTGTACCTGGTTAAAGTATCTTAAGCAACTTTCCTGGCACCAAAACCAGCAGAAACAGCACTTGAACAGGTACTTTGCACATGCACTCTCCTGCAATAAAATTAAACGTTTGGTTATTGGACACAGAATTACACTCAAACAAAACCGCCATTTCAGAAAAACTTGCTTTACAAGTGACTGATTCTTCTAATAAAAGCTTTCACTTAGGCAGTAGATATTTCCTTTTGGATTACAGGAACTGCTTTTAATTCAGACCCTTCAGTATTAATGACTGATGAGCTGAGCATATTTTTTTTTCCTTCCTGTGGATGGAAGATTCTTCTCTGGGAAAAGAAACTAAGTGCTGCAAGCCACTTTGTGAGCTAACAGCTGCTTGGAGAACAAACAGGCAGGCAAGTCAGTAACCCTTACAGTACTTTGCAGTGATCAGGCAGTACACCAACATAAAATCGACAGATTTTAAACTTCTTTTTGTTTATCAAAAAACCTTCACAGTTCTGAAATGACTGGTACCCTAATGAACAAAAATATAAAAATGGGCAGAAGGACTTACATGCACATGTGTATGTACTGACTCAGAGCATACATTCATTTTTCAGGGCAGGCAGAAAAAGCATGTATTAGGACAGACCATTGACCTATATTAATTTCATATTAAAAACAGAGCAGAAAAGCTCAGTGTTTGTTTCACCTCTCCCACCTCCATCACATCACAAACTCAGAACTGTTCATCATTTAAAGATTTTAAGGAGCAAGACAAACAAAAGATATCTTGTTAGCCATGGTAGCCTTCCAAATTTAACTGGCTGTTTTTCTCACCAAAAGGAAATTCAGTTCAGTGATACTTGAGTCTTTTTAACCTTCTTTTTCCAGAGGTCAGAATGTTTTTGGTTTGTTTTGGAAAGCAGAGATCTTCCAGTCACTATATGAAAACTTCAGGTCCCTATAGCTACCACTGTTCGTGCAGAAACCATGAACCTCCCAACTTCTGTCCAAAGAAGTTCCTGAAAATATTCCAGGAATAATTCCTTTAAAATGGTGACTGTACATGCAAACCCCTGACAGTAGAAAAATACTTTAATTTTTCCTTGTATTGCTGGAGAGATTATTTTACTAAAACTGTATTAATCTCAGCAAGTACTGTTTATTAAAAACCTAGAGCAATGGACTTTAACTGCAATCTTCTCTCTGATTCTGCTTGAAGACTGCTGCATAGAAAACATCTGTGAATTTACCTGCAAGCTCCCAGAGCCCTGACTTTTCCTCCTTCACAGAAAACAGCAGGATTTTTTGCAAGGATGGCAAGGTCTGGGTGAGCTCTACAAGGATGCAGCATCGCTTTTGCATCCTTTAGTACCACTACTCTGGCCCTCTATGGAAAGAGCCTCAATGGAAAGGAGCCATAGCCTGTCCTTTCTCCCATGGGAAGGAGCAAGGTTACTTTGGGGGGGGATCCTTCTGTGGACTAGGGACACAAGCTGGCCTGAGCACCTTATAGCCTCTTTAGGAACAGTAACAGCTATGGGTCATGTCACATCCTCAGATGAATGCTTGGCAACTGGACCATAAAGAGCTTGTAGCACACTGCTATAGCCACAAATAATCTTTCTTTGCTAGTTAAATCTTCTACAGCTATTCTGATTACAAAACCACGTATCCAACATCCACTGTTCTGCTGCTTCTCTCTATCACAGCTCATCCCACCTATCATCTTTAAACAAAGTTCTTAATTGACCCAACTCAGCAAATTTTATAACCAACACTCTCATATGAAAGTGACATAAACCCAGACACTTACACAACTTTCAAGTGTCTTGTTACAAAGGGCTTTTATGTAAGCATTCACAAACTATACCCCACACACATGCCTCATACATACCAGAGATGGTCAATGTAAATACCCAATCATAACTATACATAACATGCTTCAAGGCCAAGGTAAACTCCAGAGAAAAAGACCTACATTTAAAAACTTTACAAAAATATTCCTCTAAAATCAGGACTGTGCAGTCATGACAGCCCTCCCTCCTTGCCGAAGTGCCAGAACTGATTGCAATGGTATGTTTCCAGCAGAAGTTAAGAGATGCAGGGATGCATGAAAGATAGAAAGAAAGCAAGCAGCAATCAAAACAGCCCAGCTATACTTTATGTATCTTAAAAGATGTGGCTTGGATGCCACACAAATCTCTGGAATAGTTCTTTTTTCATACATTCTTTCTATAAACTCATATTACAAGGCAGATGAAATATTTTCTAGAAGATATTTTATAGCCAATAATTATGTTCTTATTTACCTTTGCTTTTTTAAAATTTATGATGCAAAAATTTTAAACAGACCATTCTGCCAAATTTTTCCTTTTTTCCTTCATAAAGACCTTTCTACATAAACACTAAATAAAGGTGGTTTTTAATGGTGCTTTTAATGTTTTCGGCTTTTAAAATATCTGAGTTGAGAGAAAAAAAAGGAAGCACATGGGAAAAGCCTTCTTAATGAAGAAAATGGGACAGAATATAAAATCCACATCGTATCATGTTTCCAAGCAAGAAGTATATTCTTCACTTTTTTTTCATGAATCTCACCTTTTAACTACTATTTTTATAGTGTTACAGAAGTATATACCTACCTTTTGTTTTAGGATATTATAAAGGTACAAGAGAATAATCCTTGGTATTCTCAGTATTGTGATTAGAAATGAGCCTTTTACAGCAGTTCCTAGATGATAGCAAAAAAGAATTGATATGGAAGACAGGACTGGGTGAGGTGGTGGGCTATTTTTATTTCTAGAAAGAAAAAAACAAACAATTTAAAGATGTTTAGAAACTTATTGATAAAGTTATACATTGTATCTTTTCAGTATTTGGAAATTTAAAGAATTAAGTTGGTATCTCATTTCCCACTTGAACAACTCCAGTTTTCCTCCTGACTTCATCTGAATGTTCACCCTAGTCCAAAGGAAAGGAGCCAAGTTTGTAACTTTTATTGGATTAGTTTAATTCTTAAGCAACGATTGTTTTGATGTATTCAGTAATGGAAAAATATCTAGAAAAAAACGACAATGGAAAATAAGTGGACAACATCTGAGCATACTTCCTCGAACACTTCTTTCCAGTTTCTGTCACTTGTCTTATTCTCTGCAATCTTTTATTTGACTGTTGTTTCTGCAAGATTTTAGTCTGAAGGAATGAATCCACTATTTCTGTTTCAGTGGTAAAATTAAAACTAGAAAAAATATCACAAGCTCTCACATGTAAAATTGAGATCTAGTATCTACATTTATTACTGCAATTTGGTTGATTTTTAAAAAAATTTTCTTCAGCTAATTAGTACTTTTTTTCCACTGAACATGATTTGTTTTAAAATGGAATACACAGAAAAAGGAATATCACCCTACATGTTTAGAATTATAATTTGGCCTAAAAACCTTGTAATTCTACTGCACACTAACTTGTATAGTTTTGGAGAAATAATATGTTTCCCAAAATTGAAAAGCAAAGACAAAAAGTTGGCCTAAATACAAATTGTATTTTCTTGGTTCCTTTATAAAGGTCAGTTTAATGTCAATCATTTACAGAGAGCAGTATGACACAGCTCTCAAGAATTTATATGAAAACCATGAAATGAACTTAAAGCCACTCTCCCACCTCTCTTCAAATACTGTCAAAAAATAATCAATTAGATTAACACTATAAATACCTTAAAAAAATGTTTCAGAGGATTAAAAAAAAAAAATCACTGATCAATGGTCATAAACAGCCCTCCTATAAAGCAACTCTTAAGCAACTGGCTGAACCCTGAAAAATTTACTTAGGCAACAACACCAGCCACAGTGTGCCTACGGAGTTAAGTAAAGATCAGACCTTCTATCACTAAGATGTCCTGTTTTCATAAGTGATTCCTTCAAAACCTCTGTTATCTTGAAAAAGTAATGGTTTGCACTAGAAGCTAAAAAATAAAAAGGCAGTGATAAGAGAACAACTGGCTGGGGCTAAAAAGCTCTACAAATATATTTTTATTAAATCCTTGCTTCAGCAAAGATTTAAATCATACAAACTACATCAAGATAGATATCACAGTTCTGCAAGAATCCTGAAGGTATCACTGCCGTTCATTCAAAACACTAAATACTGTGCAGCCAAGAAGTTATATTTAAATATGTGAATATACCACATTATTTTAAATAGGAAATTCCAGCAAAGCAGTTGCTGCATTTATTATTTTTGGTCTTACAATCAGGGGAACAGCTTGTGGGATAGTGGAATTTTATACTGAATAAGGCAGGTTTGGGTTTTTTTTAAGTCGTAGGTTTCTGTGTTAGAAACACATCGCAATATAGATGAGTTATTCTACCCATACAGTACCATTGTTTCCTTTTCCCTTGTTACACTGCCTTACATATGACAGTCTGTCAGATCTCAGAATAGAAAAGATTAAGTTTTTGCAAGTTAAATGTTAACCACAGATGAGAAATAAAGGACAAAGTTTACTCTTGTGTTAATAATTTACTCACTACTGAAGAGAAAAATGAAGAAGGGTTTTGATACTTTTAACAGGACTGATTCATGAACGGGAATGTCAAAATTTGAAGTTTAGTTGAGATAAATTTCTACACATTTGGATGTTTCTCCACACCTTCTTCTCCTAGGAAAGGAATTCTCACAAGAACAGGTTCTGACAAAGTTTCTTGCTTTCCTTTCACACAGATGAGAAAAAGAACAAAGATTTTCCTTGCGATTCTGGCCGAGGGCAGGAGACACAGGAAAACAGCTAGCTAAACACAACAACAGGTGAAGCTCTTGACTCTAAACAACCTCAAGATTGGCTCAATCATCCACCTACACCCAATTACCCTTAATGATGAAGTTTCACCCAGCTTTGTACATTATATGGGTTCAATCTTGAAATGACTTTAGCACAAGCATACTGTCAACCGTGTACATAAGGTTTTGTAGGCAGTTCCTACGGTGCGCTGAATTCACTGCATGTAGACTCCACTGCACGCACACAAGGTGTCAGGAAAAAACAGGAATCTGCCTGACAGAACTGGTTACAAGACTGAGAAGGGCCACAGCTTGCTTCTCCTCTTTGGCATTCCTATTTTATGTTACCGCAGGATTGTTTGATTTACACAGAACACTATTATTCCAAAATCCTGTGAACCTATACTCAATACCACGTCATCTTTTAATAATTTTCTTTCTTCAGTGCTGCCAATTGTCTTTATTTTTCTGTGAGCTCTGTGACACTCAATATCTTTCTTAACACCAAGTTCCTCGAATCAAATGATCACACATGCATCTCAGCTTTCATTTTATAACCACTTTTTTGTGTGAAGAAAAAATGCAATCTTGACACACCCAGAAGACATAGACATTTGAAATGGGGAAAAAAACCCCACTTTTCTTTAAAAGCCTGTCCTTCTTTTCAGAGCTGTGCTTATAGTTTTCTTCAATCCTGCCTCATCTGTTTCAAACACTGCCTAGAAAGAGATTTAGTGTAAAATATTTTAGAAGTGTTAAGGAATGAATCATATATTCCTCAAGTAAATATAAATCTCAGTTTTTCAACAAAAACAATAAATTACAAGATTTGTAATAAAAAAGACCTTATCAGACTAACAGAGAACACACAGACTGTAAATCCAGCTGCCCTTTTACCTGCTCTCAAAACCACAAGGTCTGACTACATACATGCTGATTGCTCTTTCACATGTGTTAGGTCAAGTATGTAAGTAGGGCAAAGGATGCTAGTAAATATTGCAGATATATTTGCAAAGGGAAGAGGAATCCTTTCAAAATTTGGACCTAGTTCATCTCTCAATGACTTTGATAAAAATGCATACATAAACCTGGGTTTTTGACTTACTGGGAGATGTACATATTTCACCTCTCACTGAATCTATTGGAAGTTGTGGTGCAGAACACCTCAGAGTCTGGTGGAAAACCCCAATCCTGCAAATGCTTGTGTACTTCCTTAATTTCAACCCTATGCAGTGACATACATGCATTGGAGCTACCGAATCAGCTCAAACATGGACAGGTCAGTGATGCCTGTGACATGGATCAAGTTACCATACCACCCTCCTTTAATCCCAGAGAAGGGAAAAGCCTCCTCTCACTGAAAAGACAAATATGCACATAACACCTAAGCACACTAAAATGAAAATAGAACCTCATGTAAAACAGCAACAGTAACAAAGAAGGTTTTTTAAAAGACTGAGTCCTCTTCACAAGTCATAAAAAGTAATCATTAAGCAAATAAGTTCTATTTATTTTATTAAATTAATAAAATATTTCATGTATTCATGTGTCATCTAAAATAAAAGGCAGCAAAATGTATTTTCAGTGGTGGTACTATAGGTCGAACATATATGACGTGTAAAGCTAATCCAGCTAAAATGACTCCCTGCCCTCCCCATTTGCAACTCCACTGTGGCTGTCGGCCATACAGCACATTGCTGTGTGCTGTGGAAGGAGATTTCCGCAAGGAAAGGCCGTGCCATTTCCTTGGAGCACTTACAAGCCAAGAAGAAAGGCTCTCTGTGAGGTATCATAAACAAACTCTTGTGACATGCCTTTATGATGCTGCCCCAGGGAATACATTAAAAACACACAGCAGACAAACTCAGAATTGCTGGAACAGCTTGAGATAACCCTTGCCCTTGATGGTGCGACCGCTCTTGCAGCTAACCATCCTCTCCCCATTCCTGCATTGCTCTGCATCTCTGCAGATCTGTGCTGACTGCCTGAAGGCCAGGAAGAGGGATCACCACCACAGAAAAACTGCATTTCCCCTTCCAAGTACAACTCTCTTAACAGAGTACACGTCACCTGGCAAGCAAGAGGAGGGCTTGACAGTAGATGTACAAAATTATTTCCATACAATTGGGTGCAGGAACCTTCCGTACTCTGCGGTCAGTTCCTGCAGCAGCAAAAAATAGCTGGAAAGCGGAAGACCCTAACAGAGTCATCACAGTGGTTTCTACAGGTGCTTCCCTGCTCTGTGTGAAGAAGATATGGACAGTGGATTTAGATGGTGTTATCACACCAAAATGCACCGCAGTGCACAACCAAGTAAGGCTGTGAAACTGCTTTTCTTTCCTTTGCTTTCTCAAGCAAGCCTATTTAAATGAGCCCTTAGTGCCTCAGCATTCAGCTGCTAAACCTGAACCTATTGCTAAAGGTTGAGGAACATAAATTTGCTTAGAAGAAAAGAGCAGCCCATTACCCACAGAACCACAGCCATGGTAGTTATTTGTGTTTAGAGCTTCAGTAGGAAAAAGATGCCATAAGAAATGCGAGTTCCTCCTTTTTCAGGTCCTAACATGGCATGTAAAATAGTAGTGTGAGACTGTGTCACTCTACAGATTTCAACCTTTTAAAAAGCAGCATTTTAGATTTTATCTGCTCTTGTACTAGCACCAGTTCAGTGGCACAGCTGTTGGCTGCACAGAGAATCCTAGCAGACGCGGGCTCCTGATACACATTACACACTGCCCTGCCTTGGCTTTTTGGATGGGGTGACAAAACATGGCTTAAAACAATGGTGGGCACTGGCTGTTACTGGGTGTTCCAGCTTTCCTTCTCTGGCTGGAGCAGAGCCACTGCCGGCTGCAGCAGGAAAACCTTTCAGAGTTGCTCCTGCAAGCAGAGCCTGCGCTGCTGGGCAGAGGGGAACACAGACCATTTGGAAACCTTCCAGCAGGAGGCCTTTCTACCAGCAACTGAAACATCCAGGGATGCATTCTAGAGAGCATCAACGGAAACCTGCAACCTAGGTTTTGGAGCAGCCCAAAGCCTCCATTCCCAGCCACCCGAGCCTGACGGTCCTGGGCGGCTGGGGACAGTGCTCCAGGGTCCCCAGGCCCTCTCCTGCCAGGCTCCCTAACTCACTCTCACATCACCTTCCTCAAGGGCTAGTTTTCCAACTGAGATTATCACCCTATTCTTCTAACACGAAATTAAGAAATGCCTTAAAGTGACAGAGTTTTTCACAGATCAGAAAATCTCATCACTGGGCACGGAGGAAGAGAACAATGAGAGTGAGAGAGCTCATAAATACTTATGAGGAAAAATGTTTTCAGGATACTATTCTCTTCATTGTCAAAAAGCTCTACAATGCATTGTGAGATTTAAATTTTCCCCCGCAATGACAGGATAGCACTGCTCCAGTGCATTAAACCAATCTAATTTCATTTTACAATATTAGAAGTCTAAAAACAAGTGTAAATCGTGAACAGTAGAGATTTTTCCTCATTTCCTCCACATTTACATTTCAGGGTAGTATAAAATTCAATAAAGTTTGTTTACACATCTCCAAATTCTTAACAGTGCTGTTAAAGCATTTACAGTTAACTGAAAATATCTGCACAGAATAAAAAAAGAGTAGCAGACTTGGCATTTATGCAGTCAGAACAAATGGAAACCCAGATCAGGGATGAACACTTATGATGAGGTCAAATGGCCTATGAATACGTGAAGTTACCGAGGAGCTATATACTGCATCTCCATTTTGAGCTAACGCAGTCTTCTGGAAAAGGGTCAAATGCAGCCTGTGCCTTCCAAATGGCAATTTCACCAGAGTCAGTTGACCTCTGCTGGCTTGTATCAGGGCTCAATTTGGCCCGGTAACTCCAGTGGTAGGGGTGAGTCGCATTAATATCATACACATTGTAAAATCTTACTCAAGATCTTCCAACAAGCAACATTATTTTACATTAAATTGGCTTCCAAGATATTCACATAAATTGCAGTCTATTTGAGACTATTTTGCCTAGAAAAAGATTGAAAGTAAATGCTGTAAAATCCCCAAAACTATATGGGGGCAATTGTGCACTCACCTGTTGAAGTAACAAATAACCCAGGGGCAATTCTGCACTCACCTGTTGAAGTAACAAATAACCACTGCCCCAGCGATTGTCATCTGCTGACAGGCAAGAATGAATTCACTTGTCCAGATAAGGCCAATGAAATGATACCATGCCATGTAGCAAATTCCAGACAGAGCTCTGTATTCTACTTGTCCTCCTGAAGTAGTCAGTGTAGTACCTGCAGTTGGGGTTACACCATTGTATTATTATAACATACCAGACACGCACACAAAAAAGTAAGTGCTTCTGTACCCTTTTTCTTAACTTTTCTTCAATAAAATTATAAAAAAAATAAATTTGGGTGCTATTTAATTCTATCCATTCTAACAAAGTCAGACAGCCAACATTTTGTAATTCAAAGAGAATTTTGAAAAATAAAATCTTACAAAAGCAAAAGCTTGGGTTTAAGTTGGGATCAAGATACAACTGCCAATAAAGTCAACAGATAAAAATTAGTAAAGATTTCTGAGAAAACACCACTCAAGATTTGAGTAATGAAATGCTTCAGAAGTAAATGAAATATTAATTTTCTTCATTCAAATTTAAAATAAACATACTTATGAAATGCTTCAGATCTTTTCTATAAGAAGTAAAAGAGGAAGACTGCAGAAAAATACTAAGGACGCATAACATACCATTGCAACAAAACAAAATAATGATTTTAATTACTATTACTAATTATAACTATGGCAACTAGTTTTCTAGTTTCCTTTGCAATCTTTGTGCAAAATAGGGGCAAATAAAGGCTACTGTATTCAGGAACAATGACAAATTCACTCATTCAAACTAAAAAAAAAAAATGCCTCCACTTCTGTTAACAACAAAGACTTTATTCCATATTCAATAGATGGCTGTTCACAGAAGGTGGGGGTAACTCAGATAACTTAGCAATCACACCTTTCACTATGCAATCCTATTTCTGCCACTTGACTCTGAAGTCCAGTCAGGGGACAACGGCATCAGGACATTTGCTCCTAGTGAAAGGTCTCTAGGTCCATAATCTGCTATTATTGTATAGTTTACCAAGCCTTAAGTCTATTAAAGATAAACAAGTTCACAGAATAAAATGGTCTCTGGAGGTAAGCAGTTTCTTATTCTAACTCCATTAAAGTAATAACAAAGTGAGACACAGAACTGTCTATTACTGCTAGAACAGTATTGTAACTTAAGCTTTAATACTTCATGTATCCGTTTGGTGGACTTGACAGTGTTAGGTGTACAGTTGGATTTGATAGTCTTTTTCAGCTTCAATGATTCTACTGTTCTATGTTCTCCCACAGGACAGCACTCCACTTTCAAGTTCAAAACTACCACAGGTACAAACCTAGCTATGAAATGGTTCATGTAATTTGTCCTGTTTTGCTATAACCACAGAGTTCATACT
>NW_010135763.1:0-47409 GCF_000699245.1 Pterocles gutturalis
CCAAATCTCCAGCCTGTCTAGGTCTCCCTTCCCCTGGAGGAGTTTCAGCACAGCTGTGCAGGGCTTTTTGGGGAATGTAGAAATTCTTTCAGAGTGCAGTCAGTGTTCGGAATTTGCAGAAGGGACCTCTGGAGGTCACCTGGACCAACTTTCAGCTCAAAGCTGAGCCTGATTAAATCACTTTTGTGAGTGGCAAACAATCACGTTACTGATTAGTCCCTTCCCTGGCTGTCCATCACAGCAGCATCAAGCCCCCATGTCTCAGGAGTGTTGGGGTGTGGCTCAAAAACAGTGTTCATGTGGCTCTCCCCCTGCCCTCTCCATAACATCATCTCCCCGGCTGTCCTGGGGGAAGGTGAAAGACAGGCCCCTGGGGCTCAGGGTGATTTTTTTGTTGTCTTCAAAAGATATTTGCCCTACGAAACCCTTTTCAAAGTCAAAAGCTGGTGTTGGCTAAACATACTGAGCATTGAACTTTGCTCTATTTGCCTCTTACATTTGCCTGTAAAATAAAAACTAGAGATCATTTCTGTAAGAATAGCCATTGACTTTAGTGTCGATGAATTTGCTGATTGAAATGTTCCTCATGGGAGCTACTAAAAATATATTAAAAACCCACAGAAATAGGTTTTCTGTGTGTTTAGTCTTCTATAATAGGGATAATTCTTTGTTTGAGTGGTTTTAAAAAAGCTAAAGAGGAATTATTTTCTAATACAATCTGTAAGGCTTTTCATAAAGGAAGGGAGGTGAAAAAGCAGTTGCGGTAGCTTCTTATGCTGTATATAACTGACTCAAGGCAAAGCAGCCTGCCAGAAACCTCTCACAAGGACTAACTATCCATATAAATTCCCATGTTTGAGTTGATGCTTGCAGACAAGCAAAGGCTGATGTCAAAGTTCTGAAAGCCAAATTAAGACAAAGTTTTTCCAGGTTTCTTTGATGAGCAGAGCATTTCGGACTATCTTTCAGCTCCTGTAACTCAAGTCTCCTTGACAGCCTATTATTTGTTCAGTCATATTACATTCTCTTGATTCTTCTTGACAAAGTTATCAAACACCCCACTGGGACCACAGCCAAAGCAGCATTCACCTTTATACAGAGGGCCAAATCCTGATAAAGAATGCACAGCTGGAGTAAATGGACTGCTTTGTCAGAAAATAGAGATAAATGGAGATTTCTGCTGCACCTTCTCACAGCTGGTGTAAACCCAGGCCACAGGAACTACAGGATATAGGGAGAAATAGAATATACAGCTCAGCAGGGCAGGTTTCTCCCCATGCTAACAATCCTGTGCAAATAGCCACAGTAGAGCTTAGATTCATTGTACAGAGGTGTGCTTTTATTCTCCCTTTATTGGCTCTCCATTGTCTATTCCTCCATCCATAAGGAAGGTGGTATTTCTTTATTTTTATCTTGCTCACAGCTGCAATGGGAGCAGTAATTAATCCTTATTCAACAGCGGATGCAGTATAGCCTGTCATTGTGTGAACAGGTTTTTTTATATGCTTACTACTCATTACTTTTGATATGCTTATTGCTTTCTATTTTATTGCAATTACTTGCTTAGCTTTTCACAGTTTTTATTTTAATGATCTGGGGTCCTATCTTTTGCATGTCTAAAGTGATAAGTTTCCAACTGCTCTTCATTCTGCAGTATATTCACACCTGTTAAGGTGCATCAAAACAGATACCACCAGTGTACACACTCTTATCAATTTCTGAAGAATTCAAAGTAGCTCCTGGAGATGAATGTGGTGAGCTTTGATAACCATCCCGTAGCTAGAGTAATGATTCTATGTGCCTTGACATTTCGCTGGTATCTACTACGAATACACTAAGTACTACACAAACACAGCATAACTCTTACTGTGATTTCATCTAAGTTTAAGCAGAAGAGTTGTCCCAAAAGAAAACCAAGCTCTTCTGTCTACCTCTGCATCCTAGTTGCTGTAGCACACTTGTACTTCTTAATAAATTGCAGTCCACTCATTATACAGCTGGTCTACAACTGGTTTATTTACCTATATGCATCTATAAATGCATATATGTGTTTCTACACACATGCTCATGTACAAACACACATTCTCACAGACCGAGGAACAACCAAAGATGGCAAGTCCCTAAAGAGGCAACTATTGAATGTGAAGGAGGAGAGAGAAGAAAGAAAATGAATGTGTGTAGGAATTCATTCTGGTTTACTGGTACATTGGGATCCTTGTTTCACAAGCACCCGTAATAGCACAGAAATTTTTCCTATGATTCACACAAAAGTGGTAGCTTTGGTCAGGGCAACTTCCTGGCTTTCCACCACTAAGAAAGACCTCCGTAACTGTCACCTTCCTCTTCACAGGGTAAAATTCCTCTGCTGTACATTTTAAGAAATACAATTCACCTTGTAAAAGGCAACCATCTGTCAGCCCTAGGTTCAAGTACCTGCTTATCGCAACTGCTAGTGATTTTTCTCCAAGTACAGGAGTGCAGACAGCTGAGGAGGAGTGTCAGCACACTGCAAATATACCACCATCTTCTGCTGTGACAGACAAACTAGAAACACATGCTCTTTCAATGTGAAGTGAGCATTACATTGGCCTTTAGGAAGATAGGTTTTTAAATTGAAGG
Source organism: Pterocles gutturalis (assembly GCF_000699245.1). Classification (NCBI taxonomy): domain Eukaryota; kingdom Metazoa; phylum Chordata; class Aves; order Pterocliformes; family Pteroclidae; genus Pterocles; species Pterocles gutturalis. The sequence continues at coordinate 2,620 of NW_010135763.1, forward strand.
ATTACTGTTGATTACTGATTACTTTGTGAACAAGACTATTTAATGAGCTTTAATTTCCTGAAACTAATTCATTACCCAGAAGTAATTTTGGAACAATGCAACAGGTGATGTTAATAAATATCTGAAGCATCTTCTATCTCTATGAAATTCATCTAAATCAAAAGGTCTCTTTTTGTCTTTCCTGACACTTCATCCCTAAAGTACTTTGCAAAGTAAGGTAATACAGTTACAGAAATAAAACAGCAGGAGATGGAGATAAATTGAAATGCAGAATAAACAATGGATGAAATGTGTATTTTTCTTCCTATGCCATGTTCCAAGGTGCTGTCAAATATCACAGCTTTGCCAATGAAGTTCCCTTGTCCATGCTGGGATGTAAGACAGCAAAGGTGCGGTTCATCAGAAGCACAAGTCCTTACTGGTATTTTGACAGCTTCTGCTTCTTTGCACATCAGCTGGGGTTCTCCATTCAGTAAGAAATAACAGAAGTGAGCTGTGGGTGCCATAGCTAAAGCAAAAATCAGCGCATAGCTCTTTCCACAGCCAGCACGCATGATGGCAAGCAAGGCCATCCCTCTTTACCAATTTTGCTTTAAAACTGCATGTGTTGCATAATACAGGTGAATACACATAGCTTTTTTTTTTTTTTTTTTTTTTTTTGGGTAGGCGAGAGCATCCTTTTCCTCCACCTACAATTTGGTCTTTATATCTGATGCAGGAACATCTCCTTGCATACGATGAACACGGGCTCCTTTGCAGCTGCTCATCAGCTCAACCCCGGTGGGGTTTCTGTGCAGAGGTGAAGTGGTGTGGACAGGACACGACTATGTTCCTGCTGCTACCAGCAAATCTCACCTTGAATCAAGCTAAGATATAAGAGTTCAGTAGCAAAGTAAGAACAAGAAACCACCAAAAGCAAGAAGGCAAAACCATTGTTTGTTTATGATTCCTTTTTCTAGGTCCTCTTTTCTGGGACTCTGTCAGCCTTATGAACTAAGTAATAAGAGTTTATAGCTCTTCTCTATATAAAATCAGCCATTTCATGTTTTATAGGTCAGTTCAGATATTTTTATTAATTATATCTGTGACCCTTTAACAATGACACTATTTGCAGAAATCAGTGGAACATGTGCAAATAAAAGTAATCTTGTTAAGTACAGTAATTCCAAAGAAAAAGGTACATGCTGTTCCATTTATTGAAGATTTTTAATGCAGATCATTGGTATTTGAACTAGACTGATGTGGCAAAAATCTAGACAAAATGTGAAATATTACAACTATTATAGTCCTTATTAATATTTCATCTTTTAATGTGTAGCTACAGTCACAAATAAACAACAAAAATATGGAATTCTCTCATGTGGCTCTCCCAGCTTGTATTATTTTTATGAAAACTAGATTCTCATTAGATTGGCTGGTTTTAATCAGTAATGTGATTTCACTCTCTGTGCCAGGCAGTTTGTTAAAAATGAGACATTTCCTGAAGAACTCTATTACAATGTTTTAGAAACCTTACCTTAATTTCATAGAGAATGATCACTCAAACTTATTCTCAGAAGTAGTCTGGCAAAAGTCCGTCTTTTTATATGTCGGTATTGGTGAGAAATGACTTTTCCACACCAGCCTCATACCTCAATGTATAACTTAGCATTTGAACTGAAAGGTATCAAATTGTGTGGAATAAGAAAAACCATCAAAGGCACCTATAGGAAGAATATACTCAGGGACAAAGATTCGCTTAAAGACTAAACTGAAATTCTTTCTGCTGAACATTGCTGAGGTAATGTTGTACCATTAAAATCGGATGCAAAACTGCCTTATTTTGTGATCTTTAAGCACATGTCAAACTCCTACCCAGGGAATGCGTGTTAAAAATGGGCTGTGGGCAAGCAGAAGACAATATTAAATACTGCAAAACAGAAGCTGATTTTAGAAAATATGCTAAAATACTTGACTTAAAATGTCTGTGTATGTTTCTCTCACAAGTCATAGCATAGGTGTTCCTATCTTCAAGAGGAGGCTCCTCCACCTGAACTGGGAACCAGACAAAAGGTTTGGAAGCAGCAAAAGGTGTTACTGAACCCCTGGGGATCCACCAGGGCTGCCAAGGAGGCTCAGCCCTCCATCTGTGCTGTCCCAGGGGAGCTGCTTTTACACTGATGTGTTTTTGTTTGTCACTGGCCCCTAAGAAGTGCACCTTTCCTCCCTATGTCCAGGGGCGCAATGAGGAGGGGTATGTTCCAGTGTCCATTTCTGTCCCTTACGAGTTTTAAAACGGGTTCTGCTGTTTTGTCTGATTGCCCTCTCGTTCTCAGATTAGTGAATAACAGTTCTGAAAGCATGTTATCCACTGCCTTCACGATCTTGTAGACCTCTCATGTGTAATATCCCAACTCAAAACTGTTTGATTTGTGCCGTTCAAAGCAGAAGCAAAGACAAACAATTTTTATTAGGATTCTGAATGATTTAATGAAAGATAAGAAGTTTTTTTTTTCAAAATTATTTTTCCTTTCCTACACTACTTTTGAAACCAGAAGAAATTGAAGCACAGTAAAAGTATTTACATTCCAAAGGAGAGGACATTCCATGAAAGACATTTGTGAGTAATGACAGCAGGAGGGGTGTATGTGTGCCACTGGCACACAATTTTATTGAATATTTAAACAAATATTTGTTTGCGAAAACCATAAATAAAATGAATCACATGTAGTTTGGAGAACAGCCAAGGACCCAGCATTGTGAGGGCCATAGGTTATAAGCAGCTCTGACACCATTACCACCTTCATAAATAGGACATAAATCAAGATGTATTCAGATGACAACATTTTCTGCAAAGCAGTACTTTTAATAACCACTTTATAGTCATTTAAGATTATAATATTACTGCATGGAATACAAACAGGTAAAATGATTACTCTCTGAAGATTAAACAAATGGAGGACTACACTAGTTCCAGTTAGCTCTTCCTCTTCACTTGATATTGCTACTCCTGGTTAAGTCTGCTCACCTGAATAACTGCTGCATTTCCAATAGAGCTCTGCATACACCAAGTAAAATCTTGAAAAATCTAGGGCTAATTATGAACTTTAAGCATTTAGAAATTTAGAAGTGACCAGATCAGACTCCTTTTAACAGTAATAAAGAGAGTAACACAGATTGTATCTAAAAGTGGCAAAGTAGTGTGCATGTTCCAGTTTCCCAAAATACAAAATCAGTATTTGCCAACTATTTTGTTTCAGATGTTAGATATCATCTAAGGATAACATGAAAAACATGGTAATAGATGATCACTTCAGTGACTGCTGGGAAATGAAAGCTATTTCATGGCAACTGCTATAGCTGCTCCAATACACTTTAATCTCTCCTGACCCAAAATACAGCTGGTACTTCAGAGCAAACCAAAGAGTCTTCTGGAGGACCAAGGGTCAAATTTCTTGCTGTTCTGCACCTTCTGTCTTCATTTAATATTGTGAAAAGAGGAATAAATCAGCTGCTTTTCAGATCTGATTGTTCTATTTACCCACTTTATAAAAAGATGAAGGATGACACAGGTAGGAAGACAATGGGGAATATGCCCACAGGGATTTATGTTTATACTGCTATGCTTTTGTTTTTTTGAGCACTCATGTTTTTCTCTTTGGACAGAATGATGCTTAGGGAAAACACTTTATGCCCAGCGTAAAGGAAACAAATATATTATTTAACAATCCTGTGTTGGCATGAGCTTATTCTTGTTTGAAGAAATATGCCCTATACTGTAAAACTAAATAATTTAGGATGGAGATCCTGTTCCCATATACATGTATAATATATTTTTATATATTTTGTATAATATACAAAATAGGAAATTTGTGTTTGCTGCCATTGTCAGTGAAAATCAATAGATGAGATTTTCAGTGATGCATAGAGGCAATGTGTCAGAAAACTAAACAGAGTTATGAACACTGAAGGAAAAGTTTTATAACATATAACATATAGTAGTCAGTAGGTTATTAGATAACTAATACTACTGATGCCACTGGATCCTTATCTTGAATTTTTCGAAAGTGCTATATGTGAATGTATACCTTAAGTGTTTATGGGAGAAAAACATCTATATTAGCTATACCATTCTGGTTTGTAAAACAAATGACAGAATGCTCAAATTCCCAATATTTCTTCTATGTTAGGTGCTAGAAACCAATATTTCCATTTCAGCTCCTGCAAATTTATTAAATGTCATCCCTGCATTGGTACACAAACCAATATGAGAGACATGTAAGTGTCAAACAGGATTTGTGCAGTCTGTTGGTAATCTGTTTTGAGGTAGAGCAGCGTGGTTCACTTGTAGCTGTGAGTCACGCTGCAAGCCACATTGTGAGACACCAGCATTTAAATGTGTTCTGTGTTTCAGGGAGCTTTTGTGGTTCATAATATTTATAATTCAACACATTCAGTGCCTTTGTACTCCAAAAGGACTGCTAGATGCTATGAGGTGAGACAAATTTTCAAAATCCTGTTCACAGATTCATAAACTCCTATTGACCATGCAGTCCTGCGCCCTCTCCTGGGGAAGTTTCTTTGGGCATCTTCAACTGTGCACAAAGAGCCTCTGCAAGCACGTGTGTAAAAGTTAAAGCCACCCTTTGCTGGCCAATACACTCAAAAGACAGCTAGGCTCTAACCAGCCAGCTGGGCTGGACACCAGTGTTGTGACCACCCCTCAATGGATGGAGGAAAGGCTGCTGCTTTCTGCCAACACCAACACACAAGTTACACCAGTGACTGAACCAACAGACAGCTCAACCTGACAATCCCACAGCTCTTGACTCACTGCCCTTTTTTGCCTTTAGGGTTTTATATCTTTCCACGTCTTCTTCCTCTTGAACCCCTGAACAATGAATGACTCAGTCTCAAACACCTATGTCTCCCCATAATTTTACCTCTCGTATTTCTCAGTGAGCTTCTCTGCAGCTCTTTTGTAACCCAGAGATTTTCTCAGACACATTCTCCAACCTCCCAGGGCTGTGTGTTGGGGCTGTGCCCTGGAGGTCTGGGGGGGCTCACAGCAGGCACCAGCAGGGAGCACAGTGAGAGCCAAATGCTGGTGCTGGTGACACTGTTTTGTGGGATGCTCTTGCTGATCTGAAAATTCGTGCAGAGGACTGAATGGGGCTGGCCGGAGGGACTGCAGCATCCAGTCCAGCCCAGCTAAGGGAATAGTGCATCCAAGGCTCAATGTCCAACAAATCCCCGTCTCCACATTTGCTGGGCCACAGGGCCTGGCAGGGGAGGGCAGAGAGGTCAGAGAGGTTGCCGCTCACCTGGGTTATTTCAAAAGGAAAGAAAGAGCTGCTGCAGTTCAGGATGTTGTTGTACGGTGTTCAGACACTGCAAAGAGCTCCCCAAGGTCAGCTTTACAGGTTAGCAGCATTGCAGAGGCAGGGCTGCACAGGCATTGCTTTTTCTCATGTCCAGCTGGGTGGTTAATACAGCAGTTCCCAGACTTAAATACTTCCCCACTAACGGCAGAATTGATTGACCCTTGTGCTTTCGCATTGGACTAGGAGAGGTAAATATTTTTAACCAGCAAAGGTGTTTTCATTCTTAGATTAACAGATGAGATTGCCAGGGTTTTTAATGGAGGAATAGTAGCAGAAGAAGCAAAATCTTTCAAACCAGTTGAGCTGTATGTTGATGACAGTCCATCATGTTTTTCTCAAAGCTGAATTTTGGTATGGATAATTTAAAGGCTTTTAAATTAATGTACATTTTGCTAAATACGTTGAAGAATTGAAATATAGGTTTAGAATTAAAGATAAGCATGCTTAATTTACCTAATAAACAAAATATTGAACCACCCTGCCAACAATCCCTGATTTTTTATACTTTCTTCTTCAGAAAATCTTCTCTTCAATCTGATTTTAAAGATATTAAATTTCTTCTTCCTACAAATGAAGATAACATAGACGTTAGAGGGCTGGCACAGCTTTCCTCCCCACAGCCAGCATTTCCATTCTGTACTGCAGTGGGGGTTCCTAAACAGAATGCAGAATGAACTTCAAGTGAAGATTAAAATGTGAATAATATTAAGCTATTGTTACTCTCAAATCATCGAGGAAACATTCAAACTGTAGTTTGCTTAAATGAACTAGATGGTTGCACTGTTTGAACTGTATTCACCTCTTTATCATGCTCACTGGCTGGAGTATCCATGCGGCAATGTCTACTTAATCATTTGTTTCAAGATAACAAATACTCCACTTTGCAGTGCAAAACAGAAATAAAATAAAACCTGAAATGGGTAATTCTGAGGTCACAAACTGAAAAATGTTTGACATATTTGTTGGATAAAAAAAAAAGAGGGTACAGATCTCTTGCCAGACATAAAAGATAATGAATAGTGAAACAGTGATGATTGTCACTCAAGCAGTCTTCAATAATGAGACTCAGCCTGTGTGTTCCTAGCAACAGATGCTCTCAAAGCCCCTGTCATGAATGACCTTTAAGCGCAGTATTTGTTGCAAAGAAGCACAGTATTAACTGTCTCTTCACTGATTCAGATATCCTTAACAACTACCCAGGAACCAAGGGGCTCTGCCCAAGCTGAAGGGAGCAGCCAGCAAACGAGGGCCACCTTCCCCCAGGGAGCGAGCACTGCAGGGCTCGGGAGGAACCGAGAAGTGACGGATGAACATTCATAGCTGTTAACCTCCCCTTTTCTGTTACTGGTGCGTAACAGATTTACAGACTGGTTGTTCTGTCCCAAAAGAGCAGGGGTGACTCAGAACACCCTGAAATCCAATTACAACCCAATTAATGTCCCCACTGCTGCCCCTGTGCAAGGCAAGTGCGCCCTGGTCTTGTGCATATTTCCTGGGTGAGGATCTTAGCTCCCTGCAGCACAACAGACACAACTGGGCCTTCCAAGCATTATCTTCTAGTGTATGCAATTGGATTGTATTTTCAGAAAAGGTTATTTGAGCTCTCAATTTATTTAACAAATCCCTACCAAGGAGAGGTACCGGACACTCAGGCATATACAAAAATTCATATGTCAAAATTCAATCTCCAATTTTACATTTAATTGGCTGCAAAAAGGGCTTCTCTTCACACTTTCCCGTGACCCCAACAATTGGCAGAGTAAGCTTATTTAAAAGTCCCTTACAACTAGTTAGTACCGAATATGTCACTCCTGTATCGACTAAAAAAATTATTATTTCATCCCCCAGCTGTATTGGAACCAGCACATCTGCTGGGGAGACCTTTATATTCACCCCTAGTCCCCTTTATTCAACATCACAATTTCCCATCATCAACAAATCTGCCTCAGGCACTTGACCCCCCTTCACAAGTGCTCTTGCTCTTGGATTTCTCCATTTGGGGCTGCTTCACATAATCTCTGACAAAATGCTAAGGAATTCTCATTCACCCCCTGTTTCACTTCATATAATTTTGACTTTTTTTTGGTTTGGAACCTCATGTTGTATCCCATACAAAATCAGCTGATGACACTGTTCAGCTCTCCCCACACTAGAATTAGGATCCCAATTTGGATCTGGTTTTGACATCTATCTGGCAGGGTCATCTCTAGCATTTTGTCTCTCATTCTCTTCACTTGCCTTATTCAGAACCAATCTTCTTTCCTCGGGGTGAAAAGTGAATGTAACAGTGTTTGTACATCTCCCCAGGTTGGATTATGATTTCATTATAATTACCTGTCCTGATGTATGCATTTTCTCAGGATTATCCCGATAAGAGCCCTCTGATTCTTTCCAATTTAGTAAATCTGTTGGGTTTTTTCAGTAAATCAAATTTTAGAATTCTTTTCACCTCCTTTCCAATACTACTTCTCCTTCCTTCATGTGCCCTATCACGAACTTTTGTGGATTTGTCTGGAATTAGTTGCATATATTATATCACAGACACAATTTCTGCACTAGACAAAGTCCTCTAGCTAGGAGTACTGCCATTTTTTAACTGCATTTGTTTATCCCGAGGAATTACTGTCATGTATATAATCACACTGTTGCCAGACCTAGCGTTCCATAAATTAAAAAACTCTAATTGGACACAAACAACTGTGTTGCATATCAAAATGAACAAAGTAGCGCTATCAAGGAAACAATGAAGGGATAGACAGATAACCGAATGAAAAAAATTCTCCAACAACCCTTTTTAATCTCTCCACCTACTTTTGTCTGGGTAGTGGCCAAACAGAAAAATGCAACAACCTTTATGAGTTATTATTTTAGATTCTTCTATAGGGGCTGTAGAAGTAACAGGAATATTTATTAATGTTTGCAAAGAGTGTAATTTACTATTGATTTTTTTTCTCATTTTTGTTTAGCTACTGGCATGTGGAGACTATGAAAATGTAAGAAACATTTATAATATTTATTACTTCATCAGCTACGACTGCAACATTCTTTTGGTGTACATAGTCTACTGAATTAATTCTTTCTTCTGTTTAGTTGTTAATTGGAATTTATGCTTTTGTTGTGAAACCTCACATATTCTCATTTTATCAGCAGCAACTCAGATTAATACTACGAAAACTCAAATACTCTGTGCAAAGGTCCATGCTTGACAAATTAATCAAGGAAATAGTTTCCTATTATTAGTGTTTTGTATTTTGAACAGGCATCTGCTAAACGTACTTTGTATTTACATATCTGAAATGAAGCACCAAAGGATAAAGTCATTAAATTTATTTCAGTTGCTAAAATTATCAAGAAAGCAGGAAATAACTGAAAAAGTATGTCTGTCAAACTCCCTGGAAATAGTAATTTAAAAAATAACGCAGATAGCCAGGATGTCTCAAGATTAACAGCACTGAAAAAAAGAGAGAGAAGGAACAGAATGAACATCTTCACAAAGGCAGATCCGTAACATAGCATCGTGTGCGTAATGTCAGAGGGTAAATGCTTTGCACAGGGAGCACCAGGCAGGACAGGCAGTGATGGCAAAGGCATCTGGGCTGGTGACGGTGCCAACGCATTTGCAATTTCAGGACAAGCAGGGACACCTGAGTGAGACAATAGAAAATGGCAAAGAGAAGAAAATAATTGTGGGGTGGTTTGTTGTTTTTTTTCCCTGCCCCTCTCTGATTTTAGGTCTGAAGCCCTGAGCCTATGGAAGACCCATTCTTTGCACTAGGGAGGACCTCCTGGATTTATGTTCTTGAGTTTCCCCTTTACATATCATTAATCAGCTTATTGCTTTCTCTTAACTTTTGGGTGTTAACAAATTGAAGACAGTTCTGCAGCTACAGGAACAATGGAAGAAGTAGAAAATATGTTTAACTGAAAGAATCAAGGTGCTCAAGTAGCTTTGCTAATCAAAGAGACTGTTACAGAATTATGATCTTGACAGTGAGGATACTGACCATAACGGGATTGAACACAGACAGCATTGGATGTTCATTTAAAAAAATGTTTACCATAAAAGCCTTTACCTGATAGAAGGAAAACATAATTCAGGGAAGTTCTACGTCCTGTGTGATAAAGGATCATCACAGCTGCTTTACATTATCTGTCCTTTATAGATTATGAATCAGCATAATGTTTGAATACTTTATTTCCCCCATGGTTTGGGAATTGACAGGATGTGCACATTTGCCCTTGGGTTTGTTATTTCATACTTCTGCCTACCATCTGCATGTATATTTTCATTTTATTTGATCCTGCCAGTTCCTTACACAGGAAACTAGTCTATTTGAAGGAATGCAAAATGGTGGCCTGGCCAATTCTAAAGCAAACTGTGTTGTGATACCAGTTAAATAATGCATGAATGGATCCGTGCTAGCCATAATTCACTGCTGGTGCTATTTATTTCTTTATAATGTGTCAGTTCCCTTTCCTGTCAGGATATCAAATGGCTACAAAGTGCAGCGTGCTGTTTTCCTTATCTTTGAGCTAAATGTTCCATTATATCACTTTTTAGGCTTTTAAGATCTCATAATGAAGCGCACATAAAATCTAAAGTGATCTTTAGTAGTATATCCATGATGCAATATGTTAAAAAGTGATAAAGTACCAGGACTGAGTGTTATGCCACTGCTGTATCTCATTGGTAGAAAGGAGCATGACTTACATCAGTCAGTTATTAGAATAGCAGATATTTTGCTGTTGGTTTACTACAGGATTTCAGGGAGATTTATATACATCCATTTAGAGACATCTAGAGTTCAAGGAACTTAATTGGGCTGAGATAAGTGTCTTTGCAACTCTGGGATTCACCGCTAAAACCTGTTTTCTGGCATAAGCCACCGTGCGTGCTTGCTTTAAATCTTTTGGGCTTAACCTTTGAATTTTTACAGTATGAGTGGGTTAATCTCTTTCTCTTATAATATTCTTCCTTAAATGGGAAATGCCACATTGAACATGTGGCATACTTTTAATCTCATTGTTCTTTTGGATTTCAGCATCAGATTTGAAACTACATTTTTGAATTGGAATGGCTCATGTAGCATTAGTGTAACTACGAAAGAACCTACTTTTCTTCTTTTGTGGAACAAGGGGAGTAAGAAGTGGATTCACTGTCTCAGATGCCTCCCAGAAACATGTATTTGAGTTGCCAGCTTTATACCCTATTTTTATATTTTGTATTTCAACAATGACATCTCTATTATGTTATCATTCTTAAAATAAACAATCTAATAATGTGGTCCTCTGCAGTATGCCACCAAACAGATGCTTGAAACAACAGGAGCGATTTAAATAAAAACAAAATAGAAATCTTAAAAGGTCACATCACTTTCTGATATTTTAGGTGTCAAAATTCAACTGAGCATAACTATTAAAACTTAAACATGTCAGCTGTTAGAAAAACTCCCAGAACCTGGAAAAATATCTGAGTCACTTAACCATTTCTCATTATGCAATGAACTACAGTACGCATCAAAAAAGTGTACTGAAAATTATTATTACATTCGAACTGAGTTTAATCTAGGGTATACAGATTCATTCTGACAAAAAAAACCCCTAGTGATTAAAAGAAAAACTAATTAAAAAGTGACTTTTTAAAATACATTGTTCTGTACAAATCCCAAAGCTACAACAGTGTGCTGTACAGGTACCTGCAGGCACCGCAGCTGCCTTTTGTTTCAGTTTGGGCCTCAGAGGCACCACTACAATTTTCTATGAAACATTTACTACTTCTGCTCTGTCCCCTCTAAATCCACAAAAATCTACTTCTACTTTTTGGTCGCCCCTAAACCAACACATTCTTTCTCTTTGCTGCCCTCTCAGCAGGATTAATTAGCTCAGGCACAGCAGCAGAGCAGAGCCAAGGGCAGTCAGTTCGGCTTCTCACCCCTTCCGATACTGGCTTTACCATCTAGTTCATAAAACATTTAAACACCTCATTTTTATGCCCACAGGGAGCATTATTTCAATCATAGCCATAAATTGTTACTTGGACAGAACAAACCAGAGACAGAGGATTGGGCTCTGGTGCAGATTGTCTTCCCCTGGCTGGAGGGCAGCGCCTGTGCCCGCAGGCAGGGCAGGCAGCCAGCACAGGCAGCAGGCAGCTGGGATCTGTCCCGGGGTAGACTGGTACCAACACCTGAGACTGAGCATCTGTGGACAGTGTTCAAGGTGTTGATAACTCGAGGAGCTGCCGTCCCAAACAAGACCAATGCTGTTTGGGGCAGGCATTGCACTGGGTTCTTGACTCTGTTTTTTCACACACACACAAATACTCTGATGATTTCCCGCCATTAGTCCTAACACTGCTGAAAGCCATCTTACATCACAGTTGAATTAGTCTTCATGCACTTTTTTAGATTTTTATTTCTTGTTTGGAAGTATAGCCCACTTAGCATCAAGGTAGCAGAGGCTTGCAGTATCCTGATAAAGTGAACCTCAGAAAATACAGAATGCACAGACAGTTGGGCTGTAATACTTGCTGGATTTGCACTTGAAAAAACATCTAGTCACAGGTTTCTGAAGAGGAGGCAAATCTAAATGACGGCAGACAGAGTACTGCAAGCCACCAAGCTCATTTGTAACCTCTTTCTGTGACAAAAGACTGTTCAGCTACAGGACCAAATAAACCCAGCAATCAGAGCTGGGTTTCTCACTGTTGCACTGACCGGGTGGGGGCTGTGAGTTCCCGGCAGCCCCCAGGCATCGCCTCTGCCTGCAGGAGGCTCTGCTCCGAGACGCGCACGTTGGAGAACTCAGAGTGCCGAAATTTTAGCTTTAACGTACACAGACATAATCACAGACCTTTTACATGAGCACCGTTTGAGCTAAGCCATTAGCCTTGCCCAAATTAGCCTGGCTGTTTATAAGATATTAAATGCACTAAAAAGCCGAGCATGTTTGTTATGCTCCATAACCAGAGCACCTGTTTAAAAGCCCACTGCAGCTGTACTTCCAGAAGATTATAGGCCATTAGGCGAGTTATGCAGTACCTTGTTTTTATGACCTAATCTCTCTTCCTCTTTCACATTTGAATTTTAGAACCATGAGATTCTTCCCCCTCCATACACCTTCCCCAAGTCCTTTCGTGACTGAGATGAGGAGAGTAATATTAATATTTATACAATGCTCAGATCCACCTTTCTGTTGCTATGGTAAAATACTGTCATAATGTATTTCATTAACTTTTAATCCCATTTAACACTGTTCTTCCCTCTCGAGACTATACTGAAACTTAGGATACTCGTGGGACACAATTTTGATGTGAGATTCTAAAATGTTTGGGTTTTCTTCTCGAATTATTAGAAAACTGAACAGGAAGACCTTGTATTGGAGTATCCAAAATATAAGCTTATGGTGCCATTCTAGCAGGTATCAAGCCATGCATTAGCCATTTGAAGGATCACAGGAGAGATTTGGCCTCCCCTGGAGTGGCAGCAGGAGGGCAGGGGGGTGCCCTGATGTCTCCAAAAGGTCTCGCTGTGCTGCTACTGAGGGACCAGCCCCTCACTCCAGCTGTTGAGTCTTCTCAAGAACTTTAAAAAGACACTATTTCACAGGGAGAGGTACTCTAACCTTCATTTAGTCCAAATCAGTATTTTCCTTCCACCTAAAGAAAAGTCTATATAAAATAGACTATTACAGGATAGCTAAAATAATTCAGGGCTGCCAGAGGTAGTCTAAACTAATTACCTCCAACTCAGTACAGCCCTTGAGAGAACAGAAAAGACACATCGTCCTTACTGACATGGGATAAGATTATGATGCACACGGTGACATGTCACTGAATAGCTTCTCCCAGCTCAGATGTTGCTTTTTTGAAGATTTGTATAAATTACAGCAATAGTGGCAGATTAAGATTCTTTTGTTACCAGAGTTGCAATCCATTTCTGCAACTGATTCAAGTCATCTTAACATCCTGGCATGGAGTATCTCTTTGTGAAGAAAAACACTACAATCACAGAAGAACATCACAATCCAAGTTATAAATAACTCCATAATAAGCACTGTGAAGTATAAGCCCACTCAGGGCTATTTGTGCGATCCTTCTCAGGCAGAGGAGTCAGTATGAGGCAGGTTAAGTGTCTTAGTTTTCTCAAACTAAGAGACCAGCATGCGGTTGGTGCTTTCTCCTGCAATAGCTCTCTAGGCAAATGCCCATGGTTTCAGGTAGTAACCAACTCTGTAAGGTAGCAACAGCCACCCTGAAGATAGTTATTTTAAAAACCAGTATGTCTCCACACTTTAATTCTCCCTGAAAGTCTGAAGAAACATCTAAATCTAGTGATTCTCATATAGCAGCATGCACATTTGTGATACTTCCATTAGGAGTTACATAGGATTTCCCAAAAACTGAGCTCACTGGGAATCTTCAAAGCACCAGAAGCCATTTACCCACTTAAGTCCTTGAAAAAAATCTGGCGATCTGGACCAAAATTCATAGATAACTACAATTGTCATAAACATTTTTAGTTTGTTTGTGGTTTTTTTGTCACTTTTTAAATTAAAAATAAAAGCAAACAACATTAACTATTTTATTTAAAGGCCTAAAAGGTGTAACAGTGGTACCTAGAGATAACTACATTGTCATAAACATTTTTAGTTTGTTTTATTGTGGTTTTTTTGTCTGTTTTTAAATTAAAAATAAAAGCAAACAACATTAACTATTTTATTTAAAGGCCTAAAAGGTGTAACAGTGGTACCTAGAGACCTTTCTCAGGTCTAATTAGTCCTGCACTTTCATTACAGTGCTGATCCTTGAAGACAGGAACCAGAAAAATTTCAGGTTACAGAGCATGAGCATTTGAAGCCACAAAAGATAATCCCTCTCTTGTATGTGTCAGGAAAACAAATGAATACTTCTTTGTTTTAATTCAGTGATTATCTGCATGAACACAGGTGTCTTTTTATCTGTTGATGTATATATATCTATAAAAAAAGTTTTAGTATGTGCTGATGGAATTGGCTACATTATCCTTTTTGTGCTAGCAAGAGTTTTAAATTTTGGGTTTGATGGGAAAGAGGACTTATGAGAGTCATCAATTCTACAACCTTGGCTAGTAATCTCCATTCTCTCAGATCACAGATTAGGTATCTTCTGCTTTCTATCATCTACAACATACATTATAATCACTGAAGAGGCAGCCATTCTAAAACAAGGTTTAGAGCAAGCTTTCCTAAGAAGACTTTAAAGAGAGAGTATACTTTTAATTCTTTCTTTTGTGTCTTTTCAGGAACATATATGTAAACAAAGCCTTTAATTAGTTCTATTGCTTATTTTCGATATTTGCAGCAGTCTTTCTGCATGTTATGCAGATTTCTGCTGAGTGAGACAGTCTGCAAATAATCCAATTACAACACATTATCTATTTATTATGTCAGAATTTAGATTTATTATACCCTGCTTGGCAACTGCTTCAATACTATGTAAATAGAAGCAGCAACAACCAAACCCAAACTTAATCACTCCAGTTTTTTTTTACACAACAGAAAGATCATTAAGTGATAATAGAAGACAGTGATAATATAAATGCACAGCATAACTACAATAAGCATTAAGAGAATCATTTCTCCATGTAAGATGAAAACAACATCACTGATTTATTGCTATGGTATGTAAAATACAGGAAGGCCCAGGGTTCAGGAGGAAAACTAGGTTTCCACATCCTGCTTGATGATTTGATAGGAAGAACTTTTTCACTGTGAGGGTGGTGAGGCACTGGAACAGGTTGCCCAGAGAAGCTGTGGATGCCCCATCCCTGGAGGGGTTCAAGGCCAGGCTGGATGAGGCTTTGAGCAACCTGGGCTAGTAGAGGGTGTCCCTGCCCATGGCAGGGGGGTTCGAAATTGATGATCTTGAAGGTCCCTTCCAATTCAAACCAGTCTATGATTCTATGATTTGGGGGCTTTATGTCATCTGTCCTAGGTCAGTGGGTGGAAGGAGGGATGGAAAGAGCAAATGTGAACTTGCATGGTGCAGAAAGGCTTCAGGGGTTGTAGGACTTCATTTTTGCTGTTATTTTATGAGCCTTCCTAGCACATACTACAGATTGCAGCATCCCAGGATTGACCTTAAATCCCCCTTCAGAAAGAACAGTTTTCTGTCCTCAGGTATCATTGTCATACAATGACCTTCGCTGCAATTTTCCTATTCAGACAAGCAATGTCTGACAAATGACCAATTTAACATTTCCCAGAACACATGAAACCGCTATCTTCTAGCTGGATACACCCCCAACTCGAAGCACGGTGTGTGCATGAGGAGAGGGCCCAGCGCCTCTTCGGGGCCTGCCCTGCAGCACTCTGCTCCGACATTGCATTCCCTCCTTCCTCATTTTCAAATCACCTCATAACTAAAAGTGAAGCAAGGGAAATAATCACGTCAGAATAAGCCGGTCAGAGAGAGATGTATCCCCAAAGCCGTGCCTGGCTGATCACTCTGCGACCGGTGCCCCTCAGGCCTCACGCTCGGCGCGAGCCCTGTCGCTGGCCCGGCCATTAGCCGTGGCGAGCGGGGCACGTGCCCGCTGCCCCTGTAAAGGCGCCCGGGCCAATCAGCGCGGCTGGCGGGAAGCAGGCAGCGGGACTCCTCTGCGCTGCTGAGGGGAGGCGGTCCTCTTGTCTCGGCGCTCGGCGCTGTGAACGTTCTAACCTTTTTTTTTTTTTTTTTTTTTTTTTTTTTTTTTTTTTTTTTTTTTTTTGCTATTGGAACAATAGCACAATTGCTTTGGTACGGCATATGTGAGTCCAGCTTCTGTGAAAATGTTCACCCAAAATCCGGGGCAGGGTGCCTAGGTTTTTAAAGGTTTTGTGAGTTTGCTTTTTTTTTTTTTTTTTTTTTTTTTTTTGTGAGTGCTATTGTTTGTATAAAGCTTGCTGTTAGGCTTTCTAATTTCATGTTTAACATCTTAGTCACCATTAAACTAGCAATTATGGAAGCTGGGTTTATCTCTTTGTGCTCCTCTGCCCAGCCTCTGAACCCCTGTCAGCGCCATGCCCGCACGAGCTGTGTGATTTTTATGTAAAATGGCAGAAAGCTGCAGTGTTGGTTTTCAGGCAGAGGCCCCACATGCACAGTGCACACAGTATTACCTGTTCTACAGCATCCATCGCGTAGTGTAAGCTGATAGGTGGTTTTATTGTTGGTGTCCTCTCTCGAGGTCACCCCGGTGCTCGCTGGTGAGCCCTCCCTGCCTGGGAGGGTCAGCCTGGTGTTGCCTCACGTGGCCGTCATTAGAGTTCCTGTGTTGAGTCACGGCACCAGAGATGCAAGTAGGAAAGTGAAATCCTGACGAGTTTAATGGTCATCTGAAGCTACTGTGATTTATTAGTTTGTGCCTTGAAATAAAACTTTAAGTTGATTGTACTGTTCGATAACAGTGTCATGATCTGTCTTGAATTTAATCAAGTGGCAGTCAGAGCAGGACCTTCCTAAGGCCCCACAGACGTGCTGGTGGAGGAGAGCTTTGGACCAATGTTTTCTGGTCTCAGGAAGAAATGCCTGTGTACATAGGACGAGCTGGAGCCGGTGTGTGGCTTTCTGGTGAGGGACCTCTGTGTAACTCAGTAAATCCTAAGTAGCTTTGATACAAAGGAAAAGGATTTTTTTAGCAGTTAAAAAAAAAAAGGCAAATAAAAATTTCTGAAAAGTGTCAATCTATCTTATTCCAGAGTTGCTTGTAAATGGATCTTAATTTGGTGTTATTTTTGTTTGAATTATTTTATTTTAGTCTACAGAAAGAGTACAGGGTTTATTACATATTGTGTTCATGATTTGCAGCTTGGCAGTTGCTTTGTGAACGTAGCTAAGTGATATTTCTGTTCGTTGATTGGATGAGTCCCTAATTAGAAGTTTTCAGGAAATACTTGTGAACACCTCTATTTTGTAACTTTTGGGAAATGTATTGTTCCAAAATGAAAACAGGATTTCACCATAGCATCTTCATGTGCTTGGTTTGTCTCATTTGCACCTTAAAAGGTGTCTAAAACACCTCCTGTTTTTTTTTTTTTCCTGATTGTATCATTAATTGATGTCTGCGTATATTATTCCATTCTGTATTTCAGTGTTACATCTTGGATTTTCGTTTTGCATTGTTTTTCCTCCGATGGCTTGTTTGCATCCTTTAATGCTCTTCTTTTAATTATTTTCTGAAAATCTTAATCTTTAATATGCTTTGTGTTGTCTCTTTACTCTTGTGGTGTTCCGAATTTTTAATTTAGTGTCACCTGAGAATTGCATTAGTGCCCTGAGAGGTTTATGTTTGTTATATAGTGCTGTTATGAGAGGTTTGTACTTTCGGTGACAAGTGGATTTAAGTTTTTGCTTGAAACTATATTTCAGTGGAGTCACTGTAGCTGGACTCTGGCAGCCGTAATATAACACCCTATCCTGGCCCTAAAAGTCTATTACTGAACCTAGAGAGGTATAGAGTTCCAGCTTGGGACCTTACCTTTTTTTGTGGATGTAAAGCATGGGGTGAGTCTCGCTTGGCAGATTAAGGAATACAGATAAATGACCTTGCCAAATGGATTTCAACAGGAAGCCTCTGGGACTGGCAGTTGCATCCTCAGTGTCTGTTACTCCCTTTAGCTTATCTTGCTAAGACTCTCAGAAGTTCCTGGCTTCATAACAGGAGATGGATTAATGAGGAAAAAAAAAAAAAAAAAGAGGCTTGATAAAGTTTTGGCTGATGAAGCAGATATACAAACTCAGTTATTCCATGTCCGTGGCCATGGTGGTGGTGTCACATTTTCATGCTAATAAGACACATGTGCTGGGCTTGCTGCATGACAGATGAGAGGGATGTAGGTCTTCCAACCCTTCACCTGAACCTCCAGGCCAAGGTGGCAGAACTAAATTGCACTTGGTTTGAAGCTGTCCTGTCACATTGAGGACCACCTGCGTTTGCCATTGCTTACATGGGTTTTTGTGGCAGTTACTCAGAAACTGGTAGTTGGTCTTGCAGGAGAATTTGTTGAATGCTCAAAGTTAAGCTGTCCTCCCAACTTGCAGAGAAAATTACTTCTGAACAGCTGGGTCAATTGGAGAGAGAACTCTGATGGACAAGAGATCAGGAAATACTTATTCAATTTAAAAAATAACAGGCTTTCTGGTGTATCTCAATCCTAGTTGGATTCCTCTCTGGATTATAATGATGACAGGAACCTTAATTCTCTCAAGGTGTTTGGGTCCTGAATGGGAAGTAGAAATGTGGAATTTTGAAACTTGCTTTTTTTGGTTGATGAATTCTGTTTTACATTTATTTGTAAGGAACAGTGTTAAAGAGTGGTTATTAATGATGTTGTGGTACAGTGCTGTGTTAGTCATGGGTAGCTGAATCAGCGTAAATGTCAAAAGCGGTTTTCAGGATTTTTTAAAATATTAGTTTATTATCAGTCAGTCTATTCTTAAAAAAAAAAAAAAAAAAAATCTAAAAATATCTGACCTGTCACTGAAAACCAAAATGGTCAAGATTAAGACAGTTTAAGACTTCCACTGAAAAAAGCAAAAACAGTAAAAACATGTCTCAGCATACAGCCCTCCATGTGGACAGAGAAATAAAGCAATAAAAAGGGTTCCTTATTATAAATTCTTACCACTGTATTCAAGCTAATTCCATTTGATACTGTATAGCTAAGTATTTTTTGAGACTGTCAGACTTGAAAGTGTGGGTGAAGTCATAGACAGTGATTCAAAAGTTCCACTCTGGCATTTTGAATTTGATTAAAGGTTTGAGCTTTTAAAGCTAAAGTGCATGTTTTATGTGACACAGTAGGGGCCCTATTGTCAAATGGTCTGAGGAACCGTGAATGGACAGCTATCATCAAAATAGCAGAACTCCACCAGCAAGATCTCCTAAAAGACTTCAGGGTGTTATTATAGCACCTAGTGGAGTATAACATGTTATTTATTCCGCAGACACTTTTCCTACAGCCATCAGTCCCTTTGTAACAAAGGCTCTATCTAAAGGAAACACGCGTACATTCTCTAGGGCGTGCGAGTCCTGGTCAAAGAAAGTTCTTCAGTATTTCTGGTGCAAAGTAACAGCGGAGACAAATTTATACCGTCATATTTCAGTAGCTTGCACATGGTATTTTTAGTACATGTATGATACCAGGTACTGGTATGGGAATACGTCTTCTTGATGGGGCTGTTATTGAAGTATTGGGTGTAGTCTCCCTGGTTAGTATTGATGAGGGGACACAGGTTTCAATCTTATGGAAAAAGGGGTGTTAGGGAAGGGGAGAAAGGGTGTCTAAATGCCCCAGGCTTCCATGTGTTCTGGTCAGAGAGCCTGAAGGCTGGAAAGCACAATCCAGTTCTTGCTGTGGTCGGTTATTTTACTGTTAATTTGAAAAGGGGGGTGACAGAGCAATGTAGTGAAGCAGTATTTTCTCAGTCTATTACTTGTCCCACACAACAAAGTGGAAAATGGGTGAGAATTTGACCCCTCTCCATCTGTTTCGAATAAGGCCAGAACAACTACCGTGACATGTACAAGCTGTGTCTGGCTCTTCTGAAGTGTTATGAGCAGGAATTTGGGTTCCTCCTCCTTGGTGGCACCCCCATTTAGAGTTCCTTGTCTTTTGAAGGAAGTAAACAACTGAAGTTAACATGACAAGCACAATCTCATGCCCATCAAACAAAATGGTTCACAAAGCAACTTTTTCCTGGGTTTTCTTTGTCTCTGCTTTCTAGTCCTCTTCAGCAGTCTTGGTAATTAGGAAATATTTCCTGCTTTGTCAGTTCATATTTATTTGTTCTCTGCTAGTATCCCCCACATGGCAGGAATACAAATCATTTGCCAGAAAAAATGAAAAGTGATGAAGAGGAGGGTGATTAATGACCTAACATTTTATTATACCAGATAAAACAAGAGGGGTTTCACTCAGTTTGCCTCCAGATAGTGTTTTGTATTCATTTTGCAACACAGTTAGAAGTCAATTGTATCAAAAGTGAAAATTCATAAACCTACAGCAGTTTGTGAAATGTGAATGATTGATTGGATACAGCCAGAAAACTCTTGAAAAGATAAACTAATTCTGTGATGAACAACACATTTCATACTCAATTAATTATACAGTACATTTTGTTTCAAAATATTAAATGCCTAGAACAGTCTTCTGCCTGAAAGCATCTGGGCTTTGTAATGAGACAAAAGTCTTGGGTTCAATCAGCTGTCTGTACGAGAGTTTAGAATGACTTATGTCTGAATTAAAGAGAGGTTTAGGGCAGTGATTTCCTGGCAGGAAATTAATAATGAGCTAAATTAGAACATGCCTAGAGATGATTTAAACAACTTAGCTAGCACTGTCTGTGACAGGCTGTCAGTTTTTTTTCCCCAGTTCTACTATTGTCTAGTAAATAATTGAAATCATTAAAATGTTGGTAATGCACTGTGACTCATCTTGGAAAACCAGACTTATTCATATAAATTTTCAAGCAAATTTTTATGGAAATGCAAAAAAGTCCAAAAGGAAGTAGACAGTCATGTTTGAACAGAAGGTGGGAGATGGGTAGCTGAAGAGCGTGTTCTTTGCAGTGCACAGGGGTTGTGGTTGAGCATGGCAAAACACAGGCCTGGTGTTTGTGGTTGAGACAGCTTTTAGGGTTGCTTTGTTTTTTGTCAGATAAATCCTGACATCTGAATGGATTTGAATCTTCTTCACACTGCAAAGGATGAGAAGGCTGAACCAGAAGGAAACAGCTGATGTCTCTGGCTCCTTCAAAAATAGCATTGTACTCAATCACCTTTTACTCCCTTTAAATCAATGTACACAAGGAAGAATTAAAAAAGAAACAGGACTGGGGAGAGGGCTTTAACACTCAACCTCCAGATGTTTGAGCGGGTGGTAATAAGCACTTTACCTAAGCAAATTGTCAGGAAGTTCTGTCTGCCTGGTCAGGCTGTGTCATGCCAAGATAAATTATTTCTGACCTTTTTATTATTTCAAGGTAAACCAAAACCAAAATCATTTGTCTTACTTTCCAATTCCTAAAAATTAACATCAATTCTACGACTTTGGGGAATGAATCAAAGAGGGCATGAATAGTTAAATGATGACCAGTGACACTAAACCGCCTGCTGTGTGCCCAGAGATCTTGTTCAATAAAACTGACAAAACAATACAAGCATGTATTATTCAAGTGGCTCCTGAAAATGCAGGACTAATGATATGATTGTCAGTCATTTCTGGGAAAAAAACAAAAGAAAACAAAAACCCCAAAAAAACAAAAAAAAAACCAAACCCAAATTGAAAACCAAAGCCCCCACTATGAGCAATTTCACCAGGGAGGCAGAAAGAAAAGGGAGATTATTCATATTGACTTCACAGTGGAACAGGAACTGCATATAGCCCTGCCTTGGGAGTTCTTAAGACAATAGAATGTCCCATTTTCTGTTCCCAACAATTGCGTGAACTTCGAACTGGAGCAGCTTCACGTAAGATGGGGTCTTCAGAAGTACTGCAGCATTTCCCTGCCTTGCTGTGTCCTTGCAGGTGTTAGAGCAGAAAGAACTCTCAGGAGAAAAAACAGAACTCTGGTGGCATGCAAGAGTGTGCCCAAAGAAGAAAGATTCCCTACAGCCTCCACTTGGCAGGTTGTGCTCACAACTCATTTACTTTAGAATTGAGTTTAAATCCCTGTTGCTGCTTACTTCGTGTACACTAATGGATCCCATAGGACTTAAACAGAAAAACTTTTGCATCCCAGAGGAATACACAAAATACTGTTATACTAGTCTCTTCCCTCCAAGAAACAAATATTGGCTAAATATTTGTCAACACTAATACCTTGCAGAAAGTATTTTTGCTTTCAGGGTATTCCAGTGGAACATTTTCCAGTGAAATATCCTAATGAGCATAATTCCATTAACTTCAGTGGGGTTTGATCAAAGTAGTTCATGTGCAGTGTGGATTTTTCAGACTTGTTCATAGCAGCTTAGATTGTAGTAGCTAATTTTCCAAGCATCAGTGTCTTTGAAAGGATGACAAAGACATGTATGTATTGGGGAAAAGTTACAGGAAGGAGACAAAATAACATTTCAATATTACTATTGTTTGTGGTCCAGACTTCTATTTAGTGGTATAATAAATGCACAGTTCTTTCATGGAGAACTGACAGAACAGTAGATAAAAGTAATGGATCTGTAAACATTGCAGTTCTCCTATTTGAAAGCTGAGCTGGAAATTGCAATGGAGAATTGGAAATAGAACCAAAGTATCAGAGTGTTTACATTGTGCAGTTTACTGATATTCAGTTATATCTTAATGCGCTTGTTGCACTTAAAAATACAGTGCCTGTAGATAATACCCTGTGAAGCAAGGTTACTTAGAATATTCTGGAGGATGTTTAGAAATACAAATAAAATAAGTAAATGCTACTACTTTGGTTTTTTTATCTTCTCACATTAATACAGAGTTGTTTTGATACTTAATCTCTCACAAAAACATTTGCTTTATCTTAGCAGATAATTAAAAGTATTTCTACTCAGTTTTCTTTTTTCTTTTTGGGAGAAAACAACAATAAATCTCTCTTAGAAAGTGCTTTGAAGTCAGGAAGCAGCACAGCACTCTTACAGTGAATACAACGACAATTACTAGATCCAAAGCTCCAAAACTCTTTGCTGTTATGTTCCTGCCTCTTTTTTAAACTGTAAGGAAAGTAAGTGCATACACTGCATCGTATTGGAACAAAGGAATGCAGAGCAACACTGAGATTAAAGGCTAATTTTCTATGTGAAGTGGATCCAGTAGGTTTTGGATACCACCTTTGTTTGAAGCCTGCATCCTTTGGTGCTGAAGCCTAGCAATAGTTCAGCTCTGGGTTTTCATAAACTCACCATACTGCGTGGTTTCATCAACACAGTGTTTCAGACAATAGAAGTGTAAAAGGAATGAGATGTAACTATAGCAATTGCATAATCCTCCAGAAATTGCATGTTAACAATGTACAATAGTCCCAATTTCCAAGTACATTTGATATGGGATAAAAAGCCGTGTTAGAAAGCAATTAACTCAACAGGTTGTTAGAATATAGGCATATCTACTATAACAAGAAATTTGTAATAATTTCCCAGGCACAAAGGAATGACAGAAGAGTTCAGGCATTGTCTACAAAAGTAGTTTGATACAATGAAATTTGAAAGGAACTAATAAATGTTCTGGGTGCTTTCAGAGTCATGTTTGCAGGTAGATGTATGAAAGAATGCGGCTGGATCTGGTCTTGTTAGCTATGTCTCCCTTTCTGTTTTGACTCAGGTGAAGTTTGGCAGAGCATGATAGCTTTCTAAGGTTCTAGCCAAGTCTTGGCTTTCTGCTAAACAACCAGTTTCTTTTTCTGAACATTGTCTGTTTAGTTGCTTTATCTTAATATAAGGACTTGGGTTTTATGTTGCCTGTCTGCTTGGTATAAATAAAATAAAAAAACCCCAACAAACAGGAAGCTTATTTCTTTCTCTTAGGCTACTCAATTATATAGGCAAACTAAATAAGGCATTTAGGAGTTGAAACACCAATAACATTTAGAATGTTCCAGAAATTTTGAAATTACAAAACTTTGATACCATTCATTATTCCCCAAATAATTTGGTTTTTGTTCCCAAAGTTATTAATCTTTACTGACTATGTATAAAAAGCTATCCTGGTCATAGTGATACAGTTTACCTGAAACAAAATAATTTTTCAGCTTAAGGTCTCAATTTTAAATTGCTGTAATCTTGCTGTCAGTGTTCTATGATTTTGACAGATTGGCATCTGATTTACAATGTATTAACTCAGATGTGCTTACATTCAGGGCATCTCGGTGACTGCTCGGATATCGGTTGTGTCCCCAGTCCTTCAGTACCTGTTTGTAGCTGTTTCTGTCTCCTTTTGTAAGTGCTGTAATCTTTCCTATTTAGAGCAGTCTGCACATTTATTAGAAGGCTGGTTTTCAATTACATTCCACATACTGCCATAGATTGAAAACATGGATTAGCTAACAAATGATTCAAAGCTAATTAGTTAAAAATAGATTCCCTTTTTCCAAATACTCTTTTAGTCCCCTTCAGCTATTTAGCACTTTATAATGAGCAGAATTACACTAGTGGGCCACCTTTTAAATACGTTTTCTCCCTAAAAATCAATAAAGACCTTTTAAAAAAATTCAGTAGTCAACACCCATGACTTATACAGGTGACTAATTCAATACAATCAACATCTCAAGTGATTTTAATTCTACAAGTGACCGCAAATTGTCGCTCTTTACTAGAGCACTTCCATTAAAAGTTCATCCATGAAAATTACAGACTGTCACAGTAATTTTTATTTTTGCTTATGTAAACCTTTCAGAGAATGCTTTCTGCATTTACTAGAACAGGCCCTGTTAGAATACAAATTACTCTTGAAAGCAAAATAAATCATTCCCAAAGCAAATCTTAAGCAGAAACATACATTTCGATTGATGCAGCAACAGAGTTACAAGAACATCAGCTGTGTAACAAGATACATATAGAACTGGTTTGCAAGCCAAGCAATACTATATAAACTTATCAAGCAATACTCCATTAAATGAGCCCTCCTATACATGATTTCAAGCCTGGGTTAGGAGCAACACTATAACCCAGACTTGATTAAATTACCCAGACCATAAGAAAACAATAGAATTAAAACAGAAAAGAACATTGAAGTTATGGTGAAGCATAAGTAGGATATCTCAGAGAGAAGTGGCCTTTGGACTTAAATTCAGATTTCTGAGGGTGGTTTGAGGAAGTTTAGACCTGGTGTGTCGTATGAGTGTCATCAGTGGTAGACAGAGGGGATGCCAGAAGCTATTAACAAGCAGTGATGAGGTTCTGGTCCCAGCAAGGTCACTCAGTCTAATTTCTGCAAGAGACTGCTGTGGAGCTAATATTTAATTCTGGGCATTGAAATCAGATGGTAGGGGGCTGGGATAGGGAGAGTGGGGTTTAATTTTTTTTGGCAGAATCTGTAATAACTTGGCATAAGCAAATATTGTGCCTCCCGTAAAACTGGGGAGACAAAGTATGCCTTTGAATTTGTAGGAAGTGTACTGCTGTGTCTTTCACTAGAACAAAGCCCGTTTCCCCCATGATCCTAAGAAAAAAGTTCTGAAATGTGCAAGATAACTAAGCCTTGATTTTTTGTAGTGGAGAGTCTGATTTTCTAAACACTAAGGTTTATTAAATGCAATACATCACTATGTCCTTTTATCTTACATACAGAACATCTGATTATTGTTGGAATAACTCAAGTTTTTCCAATTCTTTTCTTTATCCTCTGTTAATGTGTGATTTAGAGTCGATGACCTTTAAAGCTCTCTTAATAAATTATAACATACTATGCTGAAATAAAAGGAAATCAAAGTTTCCATATAATTAAAGGAAAGCTTTTTTTTGTATAAAATTTACTCAGGTCACACAACTTTCCAGTAAATATGGGTTTAACATATCTGGGAAATACAATATTTTTTCCTGCTTAATTGTATTTAGTTTTCTTCTAGAAAGGTTCTGAAAAATACCTCAGGATTGCAATCAGATTACAGTGTTTAAATTGTCATAAAGATGGATTAGATTTGTTGTACCATTCACTATTCTCATTACAATTATCATCACAAGAATGAATTCATAATATGTCATTTCCTATTCATTACCGACATTGTCATTGTGGAATGTGAAATAAGCATTAAAATGCCTCACACATCCCGCACAATATGACAGTACTTTAAATCAGACCATTTTGACCTTTTCAGTGTTCAGTTATTTGATATGTTGGTCAGCTCTGTTCCCTGTTTACTTGCAATTGGCTGAATGTGCTATTGAGAAACCTCTGCCTTCGTTTGAGATATTCAGCTCATAATCAGCCTAAAGTGGAATTAGGATGTCAAGAGTTGCCAGACCATATGTTAAAGTCTTTAGCAAGTCATGTGTTCCCCTTAGCATATATATTTGAAAATATTAAACGAGACAGGTTGCTAGGCTGAAAAGGATAGAGTCTCAAAAGTAACTTTCTAGAAAGAACTTTGGAATACGGCCAATTCCTGTAAAAACCCATTCTGACGCTTACCTTTAAAAAAGCAATCACATCCACCTTACAAAACTAATAAGACCATAAAAGTGAAAATAGTCAAAATGACCTTATCACTCTCTAGAACTACGTGAAAGGAGGGTGTAGTGAGGTGGGTGCTGGCCTCTTCTCTAAAGTAACAAGTGATAGGACAAGAGGAAATGGCCTCAAGTTGTGCCAGGGGAGGTTTAGGCTGGATATTAGGAAAAATTTCTTCACTGGAAGAGTGATCAGGCATCGGAACAGGCTGCCCAGGGAAGTGGTGGAGTCACCATCCCTGGAGGTGTTCAAGAAACATGTAGATGTGGTGCTTAGGGACATGGTTTAGTGAGTTAGGTGGTGTGGGTTGGACTTGATGATCCTTGAGGTCTTTTCCAACCTTAATGATTCTATGGTTCTATGATTCTATGATATAAAGAATAGCCACCCCCTTAAAAAAATGTGTTCATCTACTCTGTTAGATTTTGGTGACTACCTTACCACACAAAGCAAATGCATTCTCGTTAACAAATATAAGATATTAACACAAAACTGTTACCCTTTCCTTATCTTTTCTCTTTCATTTCCTTCCTGCCCCAGATAAAGTCACACCTTTTCATCTGTAATGCTTGTGGTAACACAGCTTTACCGGGTGTACTGCAAAGAGGATTTTGTTATACAAAAGGTGGTATGGGACAGCATTCCTCTTTCATTGGCACCTATTTTACTGCAACCTGGTACATAGTAATCTGTAATGAAGATGAATAACCAGCGGGGGGAGTACTGTAGTAGATCATTAAATATTGGTTCCTCTACATTTGGGAGATAAGTTAAATATTAAAATTACTGGATTTAAGATGGTGCAATGTAGTAACTGTTTAAATGTCAAACACTCTCTATTGCTTAGGCAAAATTTTCAAAAGTAATAAATTAGGGGGGTTGCCTGGAAGGGAAAATTATTTTCAAGAATTGGCTCTAAAAATCTCACTTAACGTATCTAAACTTAGGCACTTTTTTTTTCACACCTATGTTATCTGTATTAAATCTTAGGTTTATTTAAACTATTTCAATACTTTTGATTTCAAAATCTGAAAATAAAGTATCAAAACTATAAAAATATAAAAAGGGTTAGAAGAAAAGTACAGTTGCTATTGAAGATATCCCTGCCCACAGCAGGGGTGGTGGAACTAGATGGTCTGTAAGGTCCCTTCCACCCCAAACCAGTCTATGATTCTATGATGGTTGAGAAATTGAAGGTTTAAGCTAGTGAGCAGTGAAAGAGGAAAAAATAAAATATGTAGTTGCATGAAATATATGTTGGTGAAAATCTTGATAGATTTTTGGCCTGTACAGAAGCACTTTGAGCAGACCATTACTCATTTACCTAAATAGGATTGGGAAAAATATAAGTAGATGCGTGGATTATACTATGCATCAAAAGCCTTTGAGGGCAAATATGTGGAAATATGAATACTAAAAGGAATTGGTAAAGCATTAAAATGACTTTAATTAAATGAAGTGTTATACATTCAAATGTATTGGAAAAGCAGGAAAATTGACTGAAATTTTTGAATTTGATATGAGATTAAAATCCTATTAAATATAAAACATTGGTTACTCTGCGTCCTCTAAAACCTTTCCCCTTTTCCCCCCTTGACTTCGTCCCAGGATTATAAAAGCTGTTTTAAAAGAACAGTATTTACCTCTGCAACCTACTAACTAGATTCAGTTTTGGGAGACATGTTCTGAACAGCTCTGCTGTTATTTTCGTGTTCCTAATAACTCATTTTGAATCCGCAAAGAGTACGTGTGACTTGCATTGGTATGTTGACACGTGTAATGTTTGCTCAATTAACCTCTAATTTTGTGTACAAAACTTGAAAGCACTAAAGGAAATTAAAGAATGTGAGCAGAAAAATATGAAATTTTTTCCTTACTGAATCTTCTCTAGCTTTTTGTTTGTTGAAATAAAGAGCAAAATGTCTCCGGATCAACCTTTCTAATAGCAAAATATGGAAAACATGTCTCATATCTTTTTTTTTTTATAGCTTTGAAATGGGTCTTAGTAAAGGAATTTTAGATACTTTCTGTCTTTTCAGGAACTATGTTAATTTTTTATATTTTTCCGTTTTCACTTTTAAGCATTCAGACTGCTACAGGGTTTGTACTTCTGAAATTTTCCCTATATGTTCAGTAAAGGAATCTTTTGCTCCTGCTTAGTTTGACAGAGGATTTTTTTTGCTTTTCTCTTTGTTCTTCAAGAACTCAGGACAACTTGCTGGGATTTACCCTGGCTGCAGGAAATGTGGAAATATAAAGTGCCAAGCTTCCATTTGCGTTTCTAAAAACTTTTTTTTTTTTTCTGGCCATAAATTCTTTTCCTTACTCTGAAGCAACTATTTTTCTTTCTCACTTGAAATGTCTTTTTATGTCTTAATACATTAAAACTCTCTCGCTCAGGTTCACTGTGGACAAGTCCTAGCTGCCAAAGGATGAATTCAAAGGGAGGATAATAAGAGTGGCAGATAGCCTGGCTTCTCTATAGCGGAAATTTAATGCTTTTCAAGCTAGGAAGCTCTTGAAACTGTGTAGTGTTCAAACGCCTAATATACTTGAATATGATCTGAAGTAATTCTATATGCTTTCTGTGTACTTACATCGCATTTATTGCAGCAAGCTTGTAGCACCTGGAAAGCTGTCTGAATATTTTCTTGTAGACACAAGATACAAAATTTTTCAATAGAAACAAGAAAATATTTAGCTTGTAGGTCCCCTCATGGTGGTTTCAAAACAACCCTCTGGTTAAGTTGTAGTTTCTCCTCCCTCTCCTTTGCTGAGTTTTGAGCTTTTTAATTTTTTCCAGAAGCTTATTTTGAGAGGGAAATGGGGGAAATA
This sequence comes from Pterocles gutturalis, assembly GCF_000699245.1. Lineage (NCBI taxonomy): Eukaryota > Metazoa > Chordata > Aves > Pterocliformes > Pteroclidae > Pterocles > Pterocles gutturalis. The sequence continues at coordinate 31,971 of NW_010135763.1, forward strand.
TGTGAAAAAAAAACCCCAAAACTGGTTTAGATTCTTTCTATTTTGTTTGACAACAGAAACAGTTACGTTTGGTCTAGATGGATGTTGCTGTAGTGGGAACAAGTGATTCTGGGTAACTTTAACTTTGCCCAGAGATGCAAAACGTGATGAATTAGGTGTAATGGTTTAGAATTGCCCTGGCTGTTGGGTGGTGATAGAAGTCTCTGTGGCAAAAGCGATGAGTGAGCTGATTTTTAAGGTATTGTAAGAAAAGAAAGGAATGCTCAAAGTTTAGATTCTTGATCCATCACGTAGATTAATCTTATTTTTCAAAGGTAGGGAGAAATAATTAACTGAAGATCCATTTCCTCCTATTGACTGTTTTGACTGTTAATTTTATAATAGACAGTGAGAAGCTGATACAAAATATCTCCTGGATCTATGACATTTCTTAATTTCTCTACAAGTAGGGCCCTGATCTTGCAAATGGTTATGGCCCACATTTTCCACAATTTTTATTTTTATCCTTTCCATCTTGGAAAGACATCTTGGAGGTTCTCACTGTTTTTATCTCTGCTGGGAAAAGGGGCAGTGTGTGTGGAGAAGGAGCTTAGGCTGAAAACTGCAGAAGTTTATTAAAGCTGACATGCTTGGATACTTTTCTCACTTAGTCAACATTTTCAGTAGTTTTATCACATCAACACTAGAACATAGAGTGGATTGAGTTGGAAGAGGCCTTTAAAGATAATCTAGTCCAACCCCCCCAAAGTCATGTGCCAAACACCCAAAGTCACTCTGTTATATCCAATATATAGCGGAGGGCTGAAGAGGACCTTCTTGAGGCCAATTGCTTGTTATGTTGTGCCGTATTATAATCAGCTTTTTACTGTGTCATCTAACAATTTCTAAAAGCATTTTCTTACATTAATTATATCACTGTTATTGGCATGCAGGGCCTAATAATTAATTGTCCTAAAGAAATTCATTTCTCACCAATGTCTTGTTTTCTGCCTTTGCTTTAGAACAAAGCTGATGTGCTGTAAATCATTCTCCGTCTGCATATTGCTTGCATCCTTAATTAAAGTTATTTGAAGACCAATATCTCTCTTGCAGGAAAAACAGAAAGCTAAAAACTTTCACTTTACACAAGTACAAATTAGACTAAAAAAGAAACCTTTCACATAATTTTGGTTCAGCTGTCTAATTTGTTTGTTGTAAATTATCTAATCAGATGGTTTTCAATTAAAATGATGCACTAAGTTCATTGTACAGAAATTGCACACATGGGCTCGCTCACTGGGCAATTGATTAAATTGCTGTTCTTAACAGCAATTGCCCTTCCATTTTGTGGATACAGAACATGAATCAATCCTATTGGAGTAACGTGTCTCAAAGATAAAAATGCCTTACAGATTAATAGATCAGTTCAGCACATTTGTAAGAGATGAAAGTAAACATTCTGGTTTTGATCAAAGCGAGACCCTATTATTTTCCTTCTGAGAATTGTGCATGGCCTCCATTGTAACAGTAACTGTGGCAAATTCAAATGAAACCTTCTTGATTTTTGCTGACCCTAAATACAGGAGAACTCCAAAAAAACCTAAAATGCCCTTTACTCAAACTGGTTGTTCCTGGAGTTCCAAGAGTACAATTCAGGAGTTAATTCTGGTGGCAGGGCCATTGTACTGAGTGACAAGGGAGATGGTGCATTTTTCTAGCCTTTATTCTATAGTCTATGCGGTCTTGTGTTGGTGCCCCAGTGGAAATAGTTTCCTGTTTATCCTGCTTATCAGCGTGTACTTAAAGCATTATCCTAAACCAAGCTGGTACTCTCTGCTATCCATTTGGTCCTGATCTTCCCTAGCCTTGAAGGGAAGGAGGAGTGTATATTGACATTTTGGATTATTCTGTGTTACTGTATTAGAAGTCAAAGGGAGAGATCTTTCGCTTTTTATTGAGTGATGAGATTAGTATCTTGTCCCTGGTTCCAAAGCCATGGTTCAGAAATGCGTTTCTCCTACACCAGTTATCCTCCTGTTACAGTTTTATGAGAAGGATAACACAAAAGCTGGACCAGTGGTGTCCAGTGATGACTTTTCAAGCCTGTGAATTTGAATGTAGTCAATAAAAAAAGTAACTGAAATGGTCGTGCACTCCTTCAAGAAACTTGTACCTCTGGATGAAGTAAGAGTACTGATGAATGGGGGAAACTACTAATTCTAGAAATAACACGGACACAGTGATTGTCAGGCATGCAAGTGTTGTTCAGCTATAAAGAATATTACCTACCTGGAGACTTACTGATACACACCTTGTTAGCTTTGGAAAAAAGATAACTTAGAAGGATCCATTTCATTATATTAAAACATCCCTAAAGTAGCAAAATCATTTATTTTACAGGATGATAACTAGAGAAAAAGAAATATTGAGAACAGCTTTGTTTTACAGCAAACTATGGAAGTGTTGGGTCCCTAGATAAGAAATACAGATGAATCTGAAACATATTAAACTTGCCCAAGGAGGAAGGTTCACCTTGATAGCAACATCAGAGAAACTACCCTAAGTGATACCGTGTGTAGTGAGAGGCTGCTCAGCCATGTAAGGGAGATGCAGGCAAGGAGGTGGTGGAGCAGAAGGAAACTTTTTAAGTGAGGAGGCAGGGGATTCAGAAATGAATGACTCTGAAACACAGGTTTGTCAGAATAATTTTCTTTGAGTTTTAGTATGCCTTCTCCATTCTTTAGAGCTTTCCCTGAATGGTTGTACTGCTGAGCATGCTGCATTCTCATTGCAAGCCATGATGAAAGGGCAGGGGATCAAACCGAGGAGGTGACAAGTCATTACCCTTATTCTGGAAGATAATTCATTTCAGAAGTGACAGTTTTAGTATACACAAAGATGCAGAAAGATTTTTTTCCTTCTTAAACAATGTTTCCTTCTTAAATAGTGACATATTTCTACCATTCAAAGAATAAAGAGATACCTACCTGCCAAAACCAAATCATAGCTGCTGTCAGAGGCTTCTCCCTTGGCTGCTTTCATATCAACCACGTTCAGCACTCAAATGCATGACACGGCATGAACCTTCAGTGTGCATCCAATTGCACTGGAGTGGAAAGGCCCTGTGCTGGAAAGGGAATCTGGGGCCGTGCTTCATATGTGCTCTTCTGTCCATACCTTTCAGAAGCAAAGACCTGAGAACATACATTTTTATACATATCGTGTCAATGTACACTATTTAAACAGACAATTTAGATTTTAATGTTAGATTAATATTTAGATATTATTGCTTGGACTGCTATTTAAGTCTGAAAAGAAACTGTAAACAGAAGAAACATTCAGTAAACTGGAATGTTTAAAATAGCAAAGACTTAAAAAAATCGTAAGGAACTACTTTGTGAGGTTAGTAACATTTATTGCAACAAAACGCAGCATTTCCAACACCTTGCTTGAAGAGAATCTCCTTTGGTTTAATGCGCTTCCTCATACATAGGTTCAGGGTAGTCAAAGAAAACTGGGATTTTCTTTGCCTTCTCTGGTTTTTGTCTCCCATCCCTGTTACCCTCCCAGGCATAGGCTTAGGTACGGCAGAGGGCATTTTTGGGAGTACCTTGTCTGATTCAAGTTATACTTGTGATGTAAAATAATATCAGTCAATGATTTCTTCTTGCCACTGCCTTTTCCTAGAACTCCCAGCCTCTGTTGCCAGACAACCACAAATTTTCAGGCAAGTAATACAAAAATTATAGCCAAGAATGCTTTTGTATGTCCTGAGAATATGCAGGGTCTTGGTGTGAATGTGCACCTACATAGAAAATGGACCTGCAAATTATATGGACAAGGCATTTAGAAAACCAGGCCAAGTATCCAACATATCCTTTTATTTTATTTATAGCTTTGAAGGCTTCAGCCAAGTTAGGTTAATTATGTAAATGGTACAGCAAGATGATTTTGTTTCTGTTGGTTAACTTTTCTCAGTGTTTCAGGTCACTAAACAGTTTTGGTTTTGCTTTCTTAATTTTAATGCATTAATATGTTTAATTTAGTTGTTGTTTCCTGAGGTCTGACAGATACCCTAGAGGGTCTTAACATACTGCATCCGCGCTGTTCTTTTTCTCAGCTAAATTGCTGTATTACAGCAAGTTGCTAATAAAATAATTTCTTAATTCTCCTTGTCCTGTCACAAAATCAGTGGGCCTTGGCTGTTAATCAAAAAATTCAGTGCTTATAAGGTTTTCCTTGCATTATTTAGAAATACTTTGCTAAACTAATTCAAAAACTAATTCAAAAAAGGCACAACCAACTTCAGTACCATCCTTTTGTGTTTTATTCCTAGGATATTTTTGACATGACTGTCTTGGGATGAAAATAGTCACATTTTTTATAAATGTCATGTATTACCAAAACTTTAAAGAGGGCTGAAAATACGGAAAAAGGTTGTATTGCTGTTTTCTTCCCATTTTTCTTGAAGTGTGTCTTCCTCTATAATGCATGCGGAGCAATGAATAGATCTTTCCCAAAGGACTTTCAAAACCTAAAAAAACCCCAACCCTGAACCTCTTGAAGAAGATGTGGATGTTTGAAGTACATGCTCCACCTCTCCCCAGACCATCTTGGCCAGGTGCCCTTGTGCACACTGTCAGCAGTTGTGACGGAGCAGGTTTAATGCAAATTGGAGCAGTGCTGGCTCGATTTCTGCAGCTGACTCAATCATCTGAGGCCATGCAGGATTTCTCACTGCCTCCTGTCTAGGATGGTACAGATGCTGCTTCCGTCTCGGTCATACCATTGTAGTGAGGTGTGTAACATGAAGTAATACAGCAAGACATATTGGTAATAGCAAGTATTTCTGGGAGGGCCCACTTCTCCCCAGTCATGTTCTGTCTGTTTAGATAGCAGTTACTGCATTAGCAGCAGGAGGCAGGGCGGTGAATGATGGTGTACTAACCAGCTGCATTTACTGGAAGGTGAGAAGAAGTACAATAGGTACCAAGGAATATCCCATTTTTTCCTTTCTCTTTGTTTTGCAAGACACTAGATTTCCTTAACTTGACTTTGCAATTAAGAAAATTGAGGACTGTTGTCTTTGTCAGCTGGAATATTTCAAAATTTTGATGAAAGCTCATTTAGTGCATCTCCTGAGTTGAGGTTGCCTGTTCAGAAAAGCATTTCTCCTTAGAGAGTCTCCGCTGCTGTTCAGCAGCGTCACTGCTAAATGGGAGCAGACTGTTCACTGATCTGTGAACACTGAGCAGTGCGCCCTGTGAATACCCATGTGTTTGTAACTGTGAATACACCTACATACTCCACAGTAGGCAGTGGAGTAAAACCGTGTCAGTTAACATGGAATGGGCACGTTTATTTACATGGCACAATGAAACACTGCTTTGGTCTTTAAGGTGTGCCTGCTTTATACTATGCCTGCAGCAAAAAACCTTTTTGAAAATGAGGTGAGGACAGAAGCTTCATTTACATGGAGCTATATATGCAGATATTTCTATATGAACATGAACCTATGCCCGAGTTAAATATCACATGGATACATTTGAGCTTGCTGACCATTTAGGAAGAAGAAAAATGATTATGATGTTCTTAAGGTTACAGGATTAAATTGTAGGTACACATGCATTGAGACAAACATTCCCAATGCTGTTTTACAGTGAGCTTTGTGATAATGCGTAGGACAACTTGAGAGTGGAATACCACTGTATTGAATATTTAGGATTCTGGACACATTTGTTATTTTTCATTTTGACTGTTAGCTCTACTACACTGAGAAACCAAGTTCATATCAAACCCTGTGAAAAATCAGGATGTTTTGTAAGCTTTTAACATCACCTAGATGTATCCTTGAAGCTTATTGTAGATTTTTTTTCTAGGGGAAGACAAGTTAACAATAGCTGAAACTTTCTATGTTGCTGACAGTAGGCTAAAAAATCAAGTTCAAGCAAAAAATCTTTGGAAAGTTTTTAGTCTTAATTCTTTGGCTAGAAGCTGAACAATGTAAACTGTCTCAGGCTTAGAAGGGCAAAACAAACAAAAGATCCCCCCAGCAATTTCAAATTATGTCCTAAATTTTTTCCCTATAAACAATAGGTTTTCAAAAGAGGTTTTTACTGAACATATATGCTAAGTACAAGGTTATATCTCCTTTTTTTCCATCTGTAGGGCCATAGCAGTGGATAGGGCTCAACACGTTCTGCACAGGACAGCTCATTGCAGGGTGCTGTTGCCGCAGATGGCTGATCCTAGATTGCACTATGCGTTTCTGATACACAAATGGCACCTTAAAGACGTCTTGTAATGTTCAGGGTCATATTTGCTTTATATTCATATTTCCTAGGCCCAGGCTGTGAGACATGCATGTACTCATGGGTGCTTTAACTGCTGTGATTCCTCAGGCATACCCTGGACACTGATGGATGATTTCTTGGGTTTTTCTCTGGTATTGTTGCTTATGTTTTTAAATGTATCTCAAAAGCTGCGTTAGAGCTGGATGCTCAGCAGAAGAGTGTCTGTGGCATCACTACGACCCAGCAGACTAGCAGCAACTGGAAGGGGCCAAGGGAGACACCTGCAAGCTGAAGGCCCCAATGAATCTTTGTCCCTCACAGATTGCTTCTTGCATTATGCTCAAACCAAATATGAAAATGAAGGAAGAACAGTGGATGCTGGATGCCATCTAGCACCAAAAGGAAGTGTGCTCTCTAGCAGATGACACTCAAAAAGCTCTGTCCAGAGAGGAAATGACTCAGTGCTTTCAATGGCCTGGAGTACTCTGTTCAGAAGATAATTTTCTGGTGTTGGTGGATGCGTGTTGTATTCCTGTGGGCCAAAAAGCTGTCTGGGACAAAACTAGATCTGGTACCTGGACCTGATACAGCTTTCTTGACAAATGCTCTTTATAATTTCCCAACTTCAAAAACTGCTTTTGGCAGAGGATTGCTAAAGCCCAGTTAAGAACTGTCATAAAAGTGCAGTCATACTTAATCTGGACTGGCAGAGCAGCAGGGATATATCTCTGATTAAAATCACATATCTTAATTTGAAGCTGAGGAAAAAAAAAGTTCTTGAACTTTATTGAAAATCTTTTCCTCCTTATTACCCAAACCATTTGGGATAGCCTATTACCTTGAAAAACCCCTTCAGTTTAGATTCCTACTAGACCTCCTTCAAGACTTCTAAGGCTGCAGCAGGGAGGTGGAGAGCTAGAGTGCTATCTCTCTGTTATAATGAATATGAAGATTTATGAAATTAAATTATAGAAGAAGTAAAAAAGCTGGGTTCCCTGCCTAGGGAAGGATCTATTTCTGCTAATTATATAAACTCTTATAGAACATGGATGTTTAAAGAGTTTGTCTGAGAAGTAAGGCTGAAAGTTCGATGATAATTGTGGTGGGATTCTACACATAGTGTGTGGCCATCCCTATATTTTTCCCTTAATAAATATAAAATCAGATTAATGCTGCTTTGTTTTATTTCCTGGAATGATTCACTTCACAGTTTATTAAAGTCAGCATAACTTTAAGCAGTTAAGGGAGTTCTTAAAGTCTCTATTTTCAAAATTCAACATGCATTTTTAAGAAACAATTATCAGAATTGAGACTTTCAGGTTGTGATTTAGGGGTCTTTTGATCAGCATCTTTCTTATCAAGAGTCAATCTTCTATTTTTTTTCAAGGAACAACATCTAAATGCCAAATTAGGGATAAATAAGAGAATTAAATCCACTATGCTTCAAGAGCCCTCTTTATTAGTTGTTACTTACCCGTCAGTGAACTGCTGCAGAAAGAGGCCATGATTGTGTTAAACCGCTGTCAAATTATGTCATTTATTTTTGTCATAGTTGCCTGTGTAAAAAGCTATTGTAATAAAAGCAAATGCTTAGTTTGGGCAGACTTTTTACAGCTTCGTTTACTCTCTTTATCATGGTCTATTGATGCATCTTCTTACTAAGTACAGAATACCAAAGGAAATGCTAAATTAGAATATTTTAATAACTAAATTTTTAAAACTATTGAATTAAACATGGCAACATTTCTTTCCCGAATGAATTAATGTTCATCCATGCAGAAAATTTTGAATGTAACATTATTTAAGCAATTTAAAAGTGAATTAAAGATTCATCCATTGTATCAGGTATCTGACTTCAGGCTAACATTTTAATCTCAATCATTGTTACCGTGTTTGCCATTCAAAAACTCTGAGAGATAAAGATGAAGGTTAATTCATGCAGAACGAAGGCTCGGTTCCTTGTTGGATGGGTATCAGGGAACTGCAAAATATGCTAATGGTTTTATTGTTTACCATAGCATATTAGGCAACAGTTACCCTTGTTTGAATAATTGTTTGTAGCTTTTACTTCTCAGATTTATTTTTGGTTTTATGTTGTTTTCATAGCTGCTATATTGACCATAGAAGGAGACTGCATTTTTTTTCTGTTGTAAGGACACCCACTGATTTTATTAGAACCATTTGTAAATATTTTTACAACAGCTGATTGACACACAGTTTTCTGGGGTTAGTTGTTTAAAAAACAATACCTGTCACCCTTTGGCATTTCTCAATTTGCTAAGTTATTGTCCTTCTCTGACATCTTTTCATCAGCAGACCCAATTCATCTCCCAGCTCTTCATCTAAGCTACTCTTGATTTTTAATTAGGAACAGTGAACTCATAATCAGAGTCATTACATCATGTTCAGATACGCTGAATCATACAGAGAAATATTCTTAATGGGGCTCTGACTTGGTCAAAACCACATTTCTTCTTGGAACAGGCAAACAAAAATTGTCTATAACATGACCAGACCATTCATTATATATCAAATATGCTAAGAATATGTGATCAGTGTATGCTTATAAAATACATATAAGAATATGCAATATGTCATGCTGCACCCGAAGGAAGTCCCTACAGCCACAGAGCTGGTTTCAGCAGGTTGGAAGCAGAGGACAAGAAACTGCTTCTTACAGGAGAGGCTGCCCCAGGGAGGGCTTTTCTTCCTAATTCTCATCATTGAGGTTAGGTGTTGTTTGTCACACAAAGGGCAGTCTTACATTGAAAACATTAATTCTGTGTCTGTGGACATTTGTGAAGTCCCTACAAATGACAGATCTTTCTGAAACCTGCTTAAGCCTACTGCATCCCAGGCCAGTGGGATCTGTGACCCAGCTGCAGTGTAGTTATTTTGTCATATCTTGGCAATACTTCATAGCAGGTGTTCACTTCTCACAGGTCTCCTCTTATTTTGATGCCTTTCTAAATAAAACAGTTAATTTCTGAAGTAGAAAAGAAATAATACTGGTATAAATCATACACTTTGAACTTAAATCTTACCACATACTTGTGATGATCTTTTCCTTTCCCTCGCCTAGTTCAGGACTGAAATATTCTTTCTCTTACGCAAGCACCTAGCAAGCCTGTTTCTCTACTATTCTTCTGTAATTATCAACAGAATAAACCCGTCTCTCCTAAGAACTGAACATAATGACTATAGTTCTGCTTACTTTAATTAGATGACCAGGTTAGGAAGACAATTAGTCATTCCCCTTAGTGATAATTACAGGCAAATTTTATTGTCTAATTGCATAGTAATACACAGCTGGGTATTTTCACCATGCTTAGTCAGATTCTGAACTGTCAGATCCTGACTGTAAAAGTCCAGGTGTAGCAATGAGGTCCCTTTTGTTTCCTCATGTGGGAGAAAAAGCAAGGGTTATGTATTAGTCCACAATATGGGAAACAAGCAACTAAGTTAACAAAACTTCACAGAACTGTCTTGATTCACAATCAACACCAGTTTTATGTCAGTAATTCTGCCTTTAATACACAGATACCAGTGAAATCAGAATCGGATGATGCAGATATTGCTTATTAAATCAGTCTAATGAACTCGGGCTGTATTAAGATATGCAGTAATCAGAAAAAAACCTGCAACGTTATATTATGAAATGGTTATCAATATGCTAAAAACCCTTTCTCTAATTTTTTTAAATGAAACATTTGTTAGAAACTAGCTGAATTTCAGTGGGTGGAGAATTACATGGAGCAGAAGCTACAGTCATGATTGATTGTTACCAGTAATTACATGCTCTGACTGAACACTTTCAGATTCCTAGTGTTGCTATTTTTTGTATCCAAGTGATTTTAATCTCCTTGAACAGAAAATGGAACAAAAATAAAGGAACATAACCCCAAAACCTTCTTACAAAGGCTCAAGCTTTAAAATTTGAGGATTTTTTAAATGTTTGACTATAGTTACACAAAAGCTTTAATTACTGATTGCTCATACTGCATAGAACTGGCAAGAAGAAAGGTCACTGAAGTTTTCCTACTCTCTCTTGAGTGCCTCACGGTAATATTCCTGACTTACAGAGGGGAATGCAAGCAGTTGTTCTTAATATTTACTGTTCTGACCTCACTCAAAATGAGTTCTGTATGCTTTTTGCATGACTGAAAGTAGACTTACAAAGATGCTCTCTCCTTTATTTTCAGCATTGGAGATGCCACATTCCAGATGATCACTTTTAGGAGGTCAGAGGGTGAGTATTGCTGTTTTGGCAAAATCTTTTCCTTCTTCCAGATGCTATATGGACCCTGGGTTAAAAATATAGGAGAGAAATGTACAACTATTAATAACAGAGTAAGGTGTGTCATTCATTGTTGTGGTAGCACAGGCACTCTTGTTCAGAGCACAAGAAAACTTCTGGTCCAAAGAGGAAGAAACCACCAGCAGCAGAAAGACCTGATGATGCACCTGTAAGTAAATAGTAACTCTAGTAGATTTATTGTGGTTTTATTTTATAACACAATATAAATATTTTAGAGATACCTAAACATGTGGTTAGACAATGGCAGCTATAAAAGTGATGCATGTTTGGAATAGTTACTTAAAACACAAAATATATCTAATATAAAACCGAGTGGAATTTTTTTCTCCCTCAACCTAGAGAATCTGGCAAATTGATAACTTGCATGGGAGTTAGGAATCAGCACACAGACATATAAGGTGAATACACTATGCAAATAGCTGAGTCTGGCCACTGAACTCAAATAGAAGTGCATAAATAAATTTGAATTGATTCAGAAAGCACAGAATTAAAAAAAAATAAATATTGGAAGTGAAGAAAATTTAAATAAACTGGTTTAGGATGAAACCTTTATCAAGGCATGTTAAAGAAAGGCAAAAGAAAATAAAGAACTAAATTCACTGAATGTCTGGAGAAGAGATGGTGTTAGCCTGCCAACATTGCCTGATCTAGGTCATACATTTACATTTTCTTAGATGAATGCAATGCAAAAGGTTTCTTGTATCATAGTGTCTTAAAACAAGTCATACATTAAGTGCTCACCACACATTTGCATTGAATTGTGCTCTTTTTCCAGGTCTCCACCTCTACCCTGGTGAACAAGATTTATGGCCATCACAGGCCTTTAGAAATTAAGATGTATTTCAAAACGGAATGTTCAGTTGAATTTGGATTTTGTATGTTTCTTTTTGTTTTGTTTAAAAAAAATAATGAATGAATATGTGCTACCAGACTTTCCAGGGTTATCTAGAAGGACTTACTTTCCTATAAATTTGAATCTTAGGCATCTACCATAAATTTAAGCTGGTTATTAAAGAAGATTTAATTCATTTTTTATTGCAAATATGGCTTTTTCCAGCACCTTTGGGAGCAGAAAAGCAGACAAAAAAGAGGACATGATGCAAGCACTGAAAAGACGAGAGGCACACAAAAGATGTGAACTGCTGAATTTACTGTTTAGCTATAATGAGGTATTGCTTAACAATTAAGTTAAATTATGCAGCTGTTTCCTAGTATATTGTGCTAATGTATCTGAGAAATTATAATTTTCTGACTGGAGAATGTTATGTGGAGGAAACTGTAGCATTCCCCATTCCTGCAACAATTCATTTCATGATTAAAAAAGGAAGCCAGTATTTTTGCAGCTGGCTGGAATAGGCAATAAAGGATGACAATCCAAGGAGGCCTGTTAGTCACTGACACAAGAAAATAATCCCAAACAAAAGCTGCAAAAGGAAAAAAGCTTGAAAGGGTACCAATGACAGCCACAGCTTATGGTTTTCTGTGGTGAAGTGACTATATAGCCCGCTAGTAGAAGAAATGGGTTTGAATGTTTCAAAGAGAAATGCTGTCACATGTGTTACTTCAAAGACAAGTGCTCAAAAATTTCAGGGAACTGTTAACTTGATACTTTAAAGCAAAAATTGCATGTACATTAGGGATATATATCAGCTTTAAAAACCAAAACCCAACTTTGACAACCAGTAAGTCTTAATAATCTTTAACTTATTAAAAAATCTTGCTTGAATGAACATCACATAAAAATTGAAGATTTAGAAAAACTGAATAGTACTGGAAAAGTAAAACAAAGTAAAACACTGGTGTTCCGAATTTTGCGTGTAGAATGTGCTCATAAGAAAAATTACTACATAAAGCAGAGAAGAAATTAGGTATGTTAGTTGGAACAGGTGGCTTATTTTTTATTATTTCATTTTTGACCAGCTTGAATTCTTGAGACTATTTACAAATCCAGTCTAACAAATTCATAAATAAATCAGTATTACCCATTGTTTAAACTTATTTATGCAAAAAAATCACAAAAACAAAAACTCTAGATGAAACCACATAATAGCTTTTGAGAAAAAATGAAAGCTTTTCAATTAGCATCCATACTTCAGATGATCCTTTTATTCTAATCATCTGTTTTGCGTGATTCTTTTGTTTCAGTCAGCATTTCCTTTCAAAAAAAGGTTAAATTGGGGGGAAATATAATTTTATTTCACATTTTATGAGTCTGAATAACATAAAATGTGTTTGTGCCATGCTTCATGACCATGCATATTTAAACATTTTCTATAAATACATTTACTTACTTTTGTTTTAATCTTGTGACAAAGCACTGCCTGGAAATGATAATGAAGAAATCTAAGAAAATACCATTTAAAATCATTCTTGCCTTTGTTTCTACCAGTTATTTCATAAAGGCAAAGCAGATTTGGCCTTTTAATTTCCTTGAGTGATCTAATTTTGTAAGCTACTTCTGTACTGACTTTTTATATTGAGTTACAGGATTATTCATCAGAAAAAAAATTTAGCCTATGATCAACTGAGTTTCAAGATCTTTTTTTCAGTCTTGTCCACTATATATCTTAGCTGAAGGTCCGCCTTAGAGAAGGGAAAGACTTTGATGAAAGAAGTATTTCTGTTTCCCCATTTCTCATGGAATGACTGAAGAGTTTTTACCCATAGAACAAAATAATACTTTTCTCTGTTTGAAAAGGATGAAATTTTTGGAAATCCTCCAGAATATAAAATTTGTTCTTTAGAAACAACCTTGAAGGGACTTAAAAAAACCAAAAATAAAATCTTTAAAATGGAACACATTAATCCATACTCAGTTAACTAGTTAATTTGGCAGCTGGTTTGAATTAGTTAATAATGTGCATAGCTGCTCAGCCACCTTATCCTTGCTGTGTGGTGCTCACTTACATCGGTTCTTGCCCCTTATGAAGTAACTGACAATTTTTGAGGTGCTCAGATGTTATGGATCCTTCCTTCTATCTGACTTGTGTTTATGAGTTTGTGAAGAGCCATGGGCTTTTTACCTTTCTGAAGGAATACCCGAGTAAGGTACCTTTTATCCAAATGAGAAGAAAATATTTGGTCTGCACTGGAATGTTCAATGCACTTCTCTTTTGGAGGACCATAAGCCACTTTGAACAATTAACTCCTCTCCGGAGGTTTTCTGCTCTGAGATGCAGTTTGTCTCTTCTTTCTTCCTGGATCTCTCTGTAAGCTAAGTAACGGTATTGTAGCTAGGGGATTGTAAACCTAAGCTTGAGCACCAAAAGTGTGATACAACGCAAAGCATTTCTTTTGGATGCGTCTATTTACTCTGTACATTTTTTGAGCTTTACTTGGATTTTGTGCACTTTTTCATGAGCACACAAGCCAGGTTCATTCTGTTGTTTGTGTCCACTTGCACATGCTGCAGAGATGAAGGAGGCTTGGGCTTTGCAAGAACATGCACTAGCCAAACAGGGAAGAGCTGAGGGGGAATATACCAAATGAAGCCGGGTACTGTTGCTCTCAGGCCTATCTTATAAACTCTAATAAAAAAAAAAATTAGAAAGGGGAAAAAATACCCTACAGAGAACTAAAAGAAAAAAAAATCAGCTATTGCTACAGGAGCAAACCATCAAAATGTTTAATTAGTGTGCAATTTCTGAAGTTCCTCTTCTTGTCAAAACTTTTTTCTCTCTCTTCTATTAAACAGGCAATTTGGAGTTGGAGTTAATTCAGTGTGAATAGAAGTATGAGAATGCCAAATTAGACAGTGAAATAAACCACCATCTTTGCTGCCACAGCCTTTACATAAATAAATGCACTTCTGGTGCTGCTATTTACTCTGTATTACCTGATTGCTTCTGACCAGTACTTAGACCATTGCCTGTATTCTAACATGTCCTGCCTTCAGCTGCTGGTCTGCTATAAAGAATGTCTTTTGTCTGTGAGGAAGGTGCATGGCCTCTGGGAAGCCAGGTCCTTTGAAATGACAGATTTAAATGAAATTATTAATTACATAAGGTGCACTTGACTGTAGAAAGTGACCAGAACAATACTGTTATCACTGCAGTGCTATGTCTGTAAATACAATGATAATGGTATGTATGCAAACATGTATGTGGAGGACTAGTCATTCGTGCAGTTTTGCAGAGACTGCAAATCGACTGTCCAAGCGATGACTCAAAACGTTCCAGTTGTAGATAAGAAGACGGCCAGGAATGCACCAAAGGCCTTACTAACAATGGACTCAATCGACGAGGCTCTGATAAGGCGAAGCCTCGAGGCCTCATGATGTCCAGTTGTAGATAAGAAGATAGCGAAGGCTTTACTCCATGGACTGGCAAAACCCCTGCTGAGTAAGGCCATCAAGGATGGACATTGAACCCCTGCTGAGTCTAACGATGGACTGGACTCAGTCTTGCTCTTTACAACAAAGCAGCAAATACTTGCCGAGCAAGGCGTTGCCTCTGTCTATAAGCAAAGAGAAGGTGTGCTTGCACCCACCACCTGAGGACTCCTGAGATGCTGACAGACTGAGCGAGCAACCTCCCCCCCCCCACCCCCAAGATGTCAACTTCTCCAAGGATCCAAAGAGTGGTGAAAACTTTTCTCTCTTTTTTCCTTTCTTTTTCTCTTCAAGTATCTCTTGATCTCTTTTTC
The DNA here is from genome assembly GCF_000699245.1 of Pterocles gutturalis. NCBI lineage: Eukaryota > Metazoa > Chordata > Aves > Pterocliformes > Pteroclidae > Pterocles > Pterocles gutturalis. The sequence goes on from NW_010135763.1 coordinate 47,205, forward strand.
TGGCACATATGGCAACACCTTATAAGTTTTATGCCAGCGCCTATTGGGGCTTGTTTAGCAGGTTTTCTGTAGGTTGTTCATTTTAGTACTGAAAAGTGATTTGCAAGTGTTGTGAACGGTTGCAGGTTTCTTAGTATTGTTGTAGATTATGCTGTCGTTATCCCATTGCTGTAAGATTTGGTGTTGTTGGCAGTTGGTAGTGTTG
>NW_010135763.1:47453-56748 GCF_000699245.1 Pterocles gutturalis
ATAATTCTGTTAAGTTTAATGCCAGCTCCTTTTGGGGGCTTGTTTAGTAGGTTTTCATGTAGACTGCTTATTTTGGTGGTGCTTATTACTAACCCTAGTGATATTGGTAAATATGCTATTCTTACCCCATTACTATGAGATTTTGTGTTATTAGCGGATGGTAAAATATTCATGGATTGTCTTTACCAAGTGATTTTCCTTTTCCCTTGACCCTGTTCTATACCCCACATTTTCCCTTTTCCATAAACAATTATATGCATCAAAATTATAAGCCAGTACACAATTCTTTGGTGCCGTCTCACCTTAATTTGCCCCCAAGAGAATATATATATATATAGAACCTCCGCGAACCCCACTCGTCCCACCCAGGGTGGTTCTGTGTGCTGGGTCACGACACATATATACATGACATTTGGTGTCTCTAGTATATATCTACTCATGTTTCTAAATAAAAAGTTACAATAGATACAAATGTCTTAGCATGTTCATAATCAGTTTCTGAAAGTAATGCAGCTTGTGTGTTGATAGTATGAAAAGTATAAATAAACTGATTATGTGCTAAGTTTAATTCTGAGTCTTACAAATATTGTAATACTTTACAAATTACTTATGGCCATACAATAACCACATATAGTTTACACTTGTTAAAATGGGAGGTTACCACAAAAGTTTTTGCAGGCTGTTAACTAGTGTCATAAATATTCTGCTGTAATCCATACAAGATGAAATCTTTCATTGCCTGTCTCCTGAAGGTATATTCTTCAATTTTCATAGTTATAGAAGAACATAAATTAGAGCTTAATGCTGTTGTGCTACTAAGCTACCCAAGAAATTTTATAAAAAACTATCCATATGTTAAAAAATATAAAAAGCAGTTACATTAGTGCACGGCACACCGTATTTTTCTTTCCTAGAATGGAAAGGCTTGACTCTTCTAGTAAATCACTGGAAAAAAAAATAGATTTTTGACTTATTTCTTCCTTGCATTACCTTTGTTGTTTCTCTTCTTTCAAACAGTCCAATTAAAAGCTTTTATACTTAATATAATTTATCAGCCTACATCACCTGAGTATTTCAAGCAGTATTTGGGGAAGTTACCTGTGCCTTGAGCTCTAAGGCTCTGTGCAGTTTTACAGTGAACATGGTATTCTAAGGAAGCTCACAATATGTAACAGCTTTTTAACTGAGATTAGTGGATAAGTGACGTTGGGCTATAACCTAGCAGACAAAGCCCTTGAAGTAGGTTTCATTTTAAATCAAGCAAGCAAAGCATCAACCCCAAACCAGTAATAACAAGGATAAAAGTCAGCGTTAAAAAAAAAAAAGGCTATACCAGAAAGGGATACATAGAAACTATAGACATTAAATACTTACCTATATATGTAGAGGTAGACCAAATTTAGCCATTTTTTTTGTGAGGGAGTAATTAATTTTATTAGAGAGTAAGTAAATTCAGCTGTGAATGTTTGAGAATCTAATGACTTCCAGAGATTCGGAATGAATTCAGCAATAAAAGCTAATTAGAAGGGAAATGGATGCCTAAAATATCCCTTGTGTGCATAAAGAAAGAGTATAAAGACCATTAATTGAAATTAAAATTTAACAGTAGTCTAATGCTGCATGACATAAAATTCCATCTGTTGTGCAGAGCCACTAAACAAAGATACATGGAGAATAGTGTGTGGCGTCTCTGCTTTGCAGCTAGTCAATGGATGCAATTTAGTGTCAGATCACTCCACACAACGAGAAGTCTGATGTTCAGAAGAGTCAGTTTAGGGTGTGATGATTCCTGTAATTACTAAATTAGAGAGAAAAACTGAAAAGTGATGCTACATTAGTGAGACATTTTATATTTAATTAAGTAGGAGGGGTTTCTTCCTGCTTTTTTTATCCTTACAACTGTAGGACAGGTACCATGCATTTTAGCACATGCAGGCTGTAAAGTCTGCATCCAAACCATTTCCTAGAGGTGCCTGTGTGCCACAGGTATCTGTGCACCTTGCAGGCTTCAAACAGAATTCAGGAGCAAAGTCAGTGTCCTTTCCTGCAGCATCTTATCTGAAACGCCGTGGAAATTTCTGCAGAACATGTGTAAGGAAGTAAATGACAGCTTTGAATAATTTATCCTAGAATGTCTGGCTTCTTGTGCTGTTCACAAAATGTCTATGAATGTCTCTCTCTTTTTTTTTTTTTTTTTTTTTTTTTTTTTCAACTGATTAACAGTGGTTGCTGTAACCAGTTTCAGCACACGCATCTCTGGCATGAATTTCCCTGAAACAGTTCTCAAAATGTGGACTGATGTATTGGTGAAAGGTGGTTATATTGTACTTGCATTTCCATATTAGATGAACACAGCTATAATAATTCCATTTTGATGACTAGAGACATGCAGCAATCAAAAAGGGTCTTGTTTCTTAAATGACATGTCTATTAGTTTATTTCTAGAGGTATTTATAATTATTGAGAAATTTCCAACGTGATGATTTTACTTTCAAGCTTATGAGTTGGACTGGAACAACAGCTTTTCAGAAAGTGAATGTAACAAAGTGATTGTATGATTCTTAGCACAACATGACTGTGAAATATGATTGTTACCTAAGGCTAACTGCATGCTGAATAGGCCATAATGTCAAATTACATGCTTTTGAGATTCATAAAGTACATTTTGTGAATGCCTACATGTGCATTAGTAATGCAGCACCTACTTTCTGGGACATCTCCATGCAGTTAACAGCTACTACAGAACACATACTGTGAAGGAAAATAATGGGTTGCCCAGAGGAGGGTCACCATCATGTTGTGTGGACAGAGAGAACAAAAGTCCTTTAGAGAAAAAAATGACCTAAACAGACATCAAAACAAAGATGTGTCTTGTTTACAATAGAAAATTCAGTGAGTTAGTAGGGGAAGAATTAGAACCAAAGATAAAGCTAAAAATAAAACCAAATTCATATTCAGCAGTTTTAGGGATATTTGGCTGAAGGTAATTAACCATCGGAAGCAGCAGCAGCAAAATACATGGGGATGACCTCTGGTTATAGTCCAAGACCAAAGTTCACTGCCTTTCTGGACAATCTTTTCAATCATTAAAAATATGCAAAATATAAATGTAAACAGGTTGCTAATGAGGATATTTCTAACTTTGATTTGCAAATTTACCCAAAAGAGCAGGGAAGTTTTTACACAGAGTAGAAAAATACTAGCACAGATCTAACTATGCATATTTCTTGAGAGAGTAAATGCAACAATAATGGTAAACAGTGGCATCAAAATGTAAAGAAACAACAGGTGTAACAAGCAATTGACAGATTTCCAGCCATTCCCTTTGCCAAGCAGAAAGCAGGTAATTCAGCTGCAGTGTGTTCTGTGAGTTACAGAAGAGATCAGCTGGCAAATGGGGGAGCCATGGCAGGAGCTGGGATGAAATTGCCTTTCTTGCACCTACCTGCTCCATGTCTTGTAATCCATTCTGCATACTTGGTTCTTGCTGGCCTATCAGCTTGTTGATTTCCTCTCATTAATCTTGTTCTGCGTATTTGTGATCTGCAAAGTACTACAGTAATTTTACCATTAATTTGTTAATAAGAATGATGCATCTCTTACGTCACTGGTAGCTCTGCACTTTATCCCACATCTTTCTCTAGGCATACCTGTAAGAACAATTCTCTTAATGGGCAGCTGTTCCCAATATTTCCTAAAGTTCATGTCATTGCAGGCCTTAGACTTGGAATTTGCTGAAATATTTATTTAATTTTTACTGTTTTAGTATCAGCATTTGATGCAAAGTAGCTGTCAGAGTACTTGCACTATTCCTAAAACACTAATTTGGGATGAAAAGAAGTGACTGGATATGTATTTGTAGCAGCAAAGTATGTATCCACACTACATTCACTGACTTTTCAAATTGTGTTTAGGTAGTTCAGTGCATCTATATGAAGCTTGTCAGACTGTGCTGAACCATCTTTCTCTCCTGGTAGTAATCTTCACTTATAATTAACTGTAAGGTGTATACATATATAATATTATATCCATATAATATCCATATCCATTAGAGAGAGATGAAAGCTTCTATATGCAAATGCCCCTCTATTTCAGCCAAGATGTAATGATTATGTACATAATATTTATAAACATATGGCAAATCATTTTATAGAATGCATTTCAGTATTGCAGGATACTTGGGAAAAATATTGTAAACGCCATCTGTACTCAAATAAGATAATGAGGGGTGTGAAAGGCAGGCTGCTAACTGTGAAAACCCTAATATCTGCAGTATTGTTATTGCATTTGTCCTTTTCTATCATGCAGACAATGACAGAATGTGAACCTGTTACTCCTAGAGCTTCAGCTTTGGAACACCAGACATTTTTCTATCACTAGCCTTTAAAAATGCTTCTCAGAATTGCAAAATCATGAGTCATGATTTGTAAAAGTTTCACATTTCCTAAAGAAGTGTATAGAAATTTTATTGATTTTTTTCAAAGAAATGTAATTGACTTATTCCTCAATTTAAATAGTGACCCTTGTATAAATCATGCATTCAAACTTCTGTCCCTTAAAATGGATGCCTAAGACATGTTTCCATTAGTGGCCTATAAAATACCTTCATGTGAAGTGTGTGGATGATTTGAAAATGGAGAGTGATGGTCTGTACAATGGATGACAAGGGCTGACCTTTCCATGGACATCAGCAACCTCAGAGGACTGTGCCAGCAGGAACCTCCTGCAGTTCAACAAAAGCAAATGTCCCAGAGCCAGAATAACCCTGTGCACTGATGCAGCTTTGGGGCAGAGTAGCTGCAGGGCACCTCTGCAGGAAAGCACCCAAGGAGAAGCAGCTGGATGTGAGGCAGCATTACACCCTGGAGGCAAGGAAGTCTGGCAGCACAGGCCCACTGAGTTTGTAATTTGTTAGGAATGTGGTGTTGAAGTATTATCAACATAAAATGAGCATGTAGATAAAGCTAGTAAAGTTTGGTTTTCTATTTACTTTGTTTTTTGAACATAATAATAGATGTAAGTACTTATAAAAGTTAAAGAAAAGTGAGATATTGGTCTAAAATTTGACAGCAAGACAGTCTGTTACATCTCTCCAAAAGATTAATTTGCATGATGGAAGTATTTTATATGTAAAAGAATACCAATTTCCATTGTTATTGTTTCCAAATACCTTGTATAAAATCACAACATATTGAGACATAAAAAGCTTAATCATCAAACTATAAAAGTCTCTAAGAATGAACATGGGTAGCATAGTATTTCACCTCAAAAATTTATAAACATGATCTGCACATGCTTCATGAGATGTTAGGAAATTGGTGTCTATAGTAACCGAGACACAACAGTCTTGTTTAACAAATAGCTTTATCTTCCAAATGTTTGTTGGATACTTTATGTCTAATTTAAGTCTGTCGTATGGCGTATGATGGCAACAGCCCAGCTTTAACATCACATCTAAGCTTCCAGCATTCATCAGAGCACCACCTCAAAGACTTTTTTGTTCAACTTCTCAATGAAGTGAATTCCACCATTTTCAAATGATTTTTTTTTACCTTTTCTGTATACACTGTCCTGATGAGAGAGCACTGCTGTCTGTGTCTGTAAAATGACAACAATGACATATTTCACCAAAAGAACGCAAACTTCCAAAGCACCAGAGCAAGTTAACATTTTTTTCTCCCACAAAAAAGTAGTCTTTATGGAAAGTCAGTCAACTAAGCTGTTCTAAAAATTTATACAAAACAAAATCTCCCTTTCTGAATTTATTTTCTCCAGCTACATCTATGGTTAATTTGGTGTACTCTCCTAAAGAGATTTACATTTTATGCCCATGTTTCAAGGCAAATGAGAGACCCGTGGTTTAGTATTTTTTAATGTTTTTTCCCGAAGCTATTGTGTTTGACTGTTCTTCCAGGAATCAGTTTTGGGGGATACGCAGTCAACTCATTTTTATTGCAACCCATTCCAGCCATTAAGCAGCGTAATTTCAACTACCATGGAAATGCTGATTAAATCTATGGGTTTTTATTTTGCCATTTTAGCTGTGCCTTGACAACTAATTGCTAGTTTGGTTGGGCATCAAAGGGGTATTGAATATTTAGAATAAAAATGCAATGAGTGCCTCCCAGAAAGGCACAGATCACACTCATTGCTCTCATCGCTGCTAAATGGCACATCGATGTCCACAGCTCCTTCCTCCTCTGAGCACTGTGGTCGCCAGAAACCTTGGGATCGCATCTGGGCTTTGGTTTGAAGCGAGGAAGGAGAAACACCTGATTAGATGGAAAGTGTTAGTGCCACGACTGAAGAGCCGCTTCTGCTGAAGCGCGGTTTCAGCCGAGGGGCCACGTGCTGGCATGACACAGGGGCAGGAGGGGGAACTTCCTGCCTTCTGTGGGTCCCGTGGACAATGCCCTGCCCAGCGCCTGGTGCGGCAGTGCCTGGGGCCACTGGTTCACATGAGTCCCCAGCTTTAAACTTTAGATTGCTGGTGGGATTTGAGTCAACACTTCAGACATGTGCCATGGCCTTCCCGCTCTGTACTGCGTCTATGTGGTGAGGCACTGGTGGCAGTGGGCTGCAGGGCAACGCCTGTGAGGAGAGGCCGGGGCTGCCCCACACCAGGTGTGGCTGGTTCCAGCCGGCCCCAAGGGCCTCGCCCCGGGCCCAGCTGTGCCCCTCAGCCATTGGCGTGGCAGCTCAGGAGAACTCTACTTAAGTAATGGCAAAAACCACCCTTTGGGTAGTAAGGAAGGTAGATAGAAGTGTGAAGGCAGCTCTGTGAGTACCTAGCTGAGGCAAGAAGTGGGTGCTGCAGCAGAGACTCCCCTGTGTTGAGGAGCCTGTGTGGGAGCAGGCTCCTGACAGGAATTGTGGCCCATGGAGAGGAGCCCAGGCAGGAGCAAGTTTGTCCTGAGGGAGTGGTGGCCTGTGGACAGGATCCATGCTGGAGCAGGACAGAACAGTGAGGCGAAAGGAGCTGCAGAGAGGTACTCCTGCGTGCTGCCCCTCACCTCAATGCCCCTGCCCTCCTGGGATAGGGGAGTTGGGAAAGAGGGGGTGAAGTTGGGCTTGGCATAATGGGGGAGAGAAAGGTGTATAATATTTTGTCAATGCTTCTTACTATCCAACTCTAGTTTAATTAGCAATAGATTCAGTTAATTTTCCCCAAGTTTGGTATATTTTGCCTGTGACAGTAGTATGTAAGTGACTTCCTTGTATTTATGTTCACCCATAAGCTTTTTCGTTTTGATTTCTCCTCCACCCCTGCTCTGTTGAGGAAGGGAGTGAACGGGTGGGTGGGTGCCTGGCAGCCAGCCAGGGATAACCCACCACAGACTTGTACAAGAAACAAAGGCAGATTGCACCCTCAGCTCTGCAAGCCTCTTGGGTGGAGTCCTGCAACCTGAGTAGACCTCAGGGGAGGAGCTGAGGTTGCCATTTGAGTACATCTGAGACTGTTTTTTGTGCTCTTTTTGTTTTCTTTTATTTTTTCTTTTTTTTCCCCCTGCACAATTAATGTGTTTTATTTAAGTTTTGAAGCAAGTGTTCTTTTCCTGAAGAGGAGAAAACAATCTGTGTATTCTGTCTCCCAGATACTGCCATGAAACTCTCTTACATTTCAAAAGTGGTATTCCTGTTAAAAATGTCACCTCAGGGGTGTGTGGGGTTTTTTTTTTTGTTTTGTTTTTTTAATGTGGGTTTTTGTCACTATACGTAGTTGGGATGCAAAACTAGATCTGCAATAATTTCTCAGCTGTGATGATAGTAGAATATCTTTAAAGTTACACAGAAAAGCTTTCTACTTAGCTCTACCTTTTACTCTTCCTCCTGAATGTGTTACTCAACTCATCAAAATTTCTGAGAAAAGTGAAGCTTTATCAGATGTTTCATGTTCCTCTATATTTTTATTACTTCTGGACCAGATTAGAATCTCAGGTAAGTGTAACATATTACTTCATTGCTAATGTAGTAAGAGATGACAAGGCATGGAGTTTTTTCTTGCTTTAAGAGGGCCTCTTCACAGAAGTTTGGTTATTTGCATGGTGTCAGGTATTTGAACAATCAACAAATCAAAATGCAATTTTTTTTTTTTTTTTTAAATTTACTTCAGATGCTTTCAGAGTCACTCTCTAAGACATATCTGTTGGTCAGCACTGGAGTGCCATGGGTGCGAATGTACTTGGGGATGTATCTGAGATGATAGTAAAACTTAGTAAAAAAACCTGAGACTTAGTAAAATATTCTGCTGGATTTTCTCCCCCAGTCAGTGTTGAAGCAAAAACTGATGAGGCTCTTGAAAATATGATAGCTATTCTTATATTCTACTTTTTTTCTGTTATTCCTCTATCTATTCCTGCCTGGTTCTGTAAGTGGTGATATTAAATATGAGGCAAAACACAACTTTGTATCTAGTCTTTAGTGCACCAGTTCCAAACAATTTCCTTAGGTCATGCATTTTTATATTATTCTCTACTGACGCTCCTAACAGCCACCACAAGGGAGTAGGAACAAACATTTTGATGGCCTTACAAATGGTATCTGACAGAGACTGCTGCTGACTTAAACCTCCTCCAGCTATACTTCAAACCCTTATGGCATGGTGTGGTCATATTACTTGTATCATTAGGTAATCTTAAGTACTGTGTACAATGCTCTTATATTTAACACCCACTAATTTTTGAAATGGAACCCATGTATTAGAGTAAAGTTGAAAGGCATGTAGACTTCTGAAACATGCAAATAATACCTTTTAGTGCTGAGAGGAATTAAGCACATGTATCAAGAGGAGAGTATGTCCTGAAGTCTAATCTCTGTCTAGCTGTTTTCTCAACAATAAAGTCCCTTTTATCTGAATCAGTGTTATTATTTTTGCCAATAGGTATCCTGAAATTTGATACTATGAAAGTTCAGGGTTACAGAAGTTAAAGCTCTGCAGAATGGAATTTTGAATTTCTAAAAGCCTCCCAGAATTCTAAATAACACCATGTGGTACAACTGTTCCTTAAGCCAATACATTTATGGATTAACCAAGTACTGCTTACACATACAAACTCCCGTCAGAAATTTAATTTATAAAATGTTATAGCCCAGAAAATATTGTGTGAAGATTGGTAGCTGGCTGCTTGGCATTATCTTTTTTCTAAATAAATTTTCTTCTTCCTGTCCTGTTTGCTGTATGAGGCCTTTGACCAGTTTGGGTGATAATTTTTCTTCTTAAAAGATCCTCAGGATGTTTAGTCAAGAAAGAGAATTTATCTGATGGGAGAGATCGGTTTTGGGGCCTGTCCTGTTT
>NW_010135764.1:0-1307 GCF_000699245.1 Pterocles gutturalis
GGAAGGTGGATGTCATGGGAAGGGGGCTGAGCCACCTTCTCCTGGCACATGTCCCCTCCTGCCCCCGCTGGGACCCTCGGTGACACGCCTGGGCTCGGTGTGTCCCCCCCGCTGGCTGCAGGGATGGACCCCTGGGTGGTTTGCACCTTCTGATGCTCCAGCCCAGGGTTTGTCCCCCCCTTTGCCGTCTCTCTGGTGCTTGAGGCAGATCTGAGCTCCGCAGGGGCAGCTCCCCAGCTGGCTCAGAGCCCCCACCTCCTTCCTGCTGCCAGCGGGCAGGGGATTTTTTCACCAAAATCTTGCCCAGTTTGATTGCACCCAGGCGCATCTCCCACCAACTCACCCACGATGGGCCTGGGACAGAGCAGGTCGAGGTCCCGAATTTTCTTCAAACCAAACCAGCCCCAGGGGACACCTCCCACCCTGGGGATGCCACAGACACCCCAGGGAAAGACACTTTGGGAAGCAGCGATGGTAAATGCTGCCGACGCCTGTGCTGGGGGAACTGATGTGGGAAGGGATTGCAAAGCAGGAGGATGGGATGGGATGGGATGGGATGCAAGGAGGGTGCTGGAGCTGTTTGCTGGAGCAGTCACTTCCCCCCAGCCCTGCTCCGTCCTGCGGGAGCATCAGGATGAGCCAGAAAGTGATGGGACTTGGCAGGAGCATCGGGAACCGATTCTCCCGCTCGGGGGCCCCTGTGCTTCCCACTGTGCCAGGTAATGCTCAGGTCTCCTTGGTGACGGATTATGGGATTAGGGGTTTCAGGTGAGCCCTCCCGCACGCGGTTCGGTTTCTCCTGGGAGCGGCAGTGTTTTGGGGGGAGCTGGGGGAAGCCACCCCGCTGCTGCCACGTGCCCAGGAGGGACCATGCACCAGGCAGGGCAAAGGATCCATCCATCACGGGTGCTGGAGGTGCTCGGTCGGGTCCTGGCACTGCAAAGCTTGGGGATGTCCCTGCCCTTCCCCTCCTCTCCCACCCGGGAGCCCTCGGATGTCCCCCGTGGAGGACCCGGGGCTCTCCCACCCCGCGTGCCGGCAGCGCTGTTTGCGGTCGGTTATTTACGCATTCGTCTTGGTTAAACACCATTTTAGCACGATAGCTTGTAGGAAAAAAAAAAAAAGAAAGAGCCTTCCTCCTCCCCTCCCTCACTTTCCCCCGGGGCTGTATTACCCCAAACAAACACTCACTTTGGGTAATATTTAACTTTAATGGCTGGGTCGGGCTGGGCTGGAGGGCTGATAGCCCTCGAGGGGTTGACAGCCCTGGGGACAGAGGAGATAAGGGCTGGGTTTGAAGGGCAGCA
>NW_010135764.1:1584-1793 GCF_000699245.1 Pterocles gutturalis
GTCTTTCTCTCTTAATTGTTTTCCCGAGTCAATGGATAACTTTAGAGCCTGGGACATGAAAACATCAAATAGCCTTGGGGAGACAGCTCTCTGCCACTGATGTGCTGGGTTAGTCACTTGGGCTGGGAAGGGGCAATAAAGTTCAGAACTAAAACCATCCTGGAAGTTGCTGCTGCATCCGGCAGGTGCTGGCGGACAGAGGTTGGCGC
>NW_010135765.1:0-1309 GCF_000699245.1 Pterocles gutturalis
GAAACCGTAGGGCCCAAAGCACCAAGCAGCCACCGATGGGTTTATTTCATTCCTTCCACAGCTCCTTTCTCTGGGCCACGTTATTTGTAACACTTAAATTCTGTTAAAGTTACCACTGAAAGGACTCTGGTTTTTTTTTTTCCTTGCCCCTGGGCCGGTATCCCTGGCTGATGTGCAGCTGGGGCTCAGGATGAAGCAGCCCCACGCCGCGGAATGGCATCATCTGCTTTCCCAATCTGAGCTCTGCCTCCCTGGGGATGCTCATCTTGACTTCATTATGCGTCAATTAATTAACTCACACTTTTCGCCCTCAAGAAGTCACTGAGGCTGAACCATTGACCGCAGACCGGCAGTCCTGCCTTGCCTGTCACCCCCCGGCGCTGCGCCTTGGCACGAATAGTCACCGCGCTGGCCGGGGACCCGATGGTATTCCCCCCGGAATATCAATCCTGGCCCTGTGGAAGGTGGCCGCGGCTGGAAAGCCAAGCGAGCCGAGGAAAGCTACCGCTGATTTTCCACGGGGCTCGGATTTTAGCGCGGGAGCTTCACGAAGGACGTGTCGGATGGGGATGCGATGAGAACAGCAGGAAATGCCTCAGCCGGAGCTTTTCCAGTGCCGGGTTTGTGATTCACAGCAGCAGGCAGTGTTTCCACCCCACAGTTTGCTGCCGGCAGGCAGCAGCCGTGGTTGCAGGCTTTGACGGCATCTGCATTTCACTTTCCCGGCACAGCCCCTCCCTGGGTGGGCAAGGCGGGTATGGTCACTTTGTTCAAATGTCCCCTCCTGAGGCAGGATTTGAAATCATGGGTTTTCCTCCATGAACCTGATCCTAAATCCTGTATCCCAGCACCGCTAACGGGCTTCCCCGCCTGCCTGCGGACTGCGGCGGGCGCAGGAGCACGTGGGTGTTTGGGATCGGCGGCCGCAGGAGCTGGCGATGCCTCGGTGGGGCAAGCGGCGGCAGGAATCACACAGAAGCTAGTGCTCACCAAGCTCCCGTTTTTCCATCCAATTTGCTGCCCTCCTTGTTCACCCTCTCACCCATCACACCCGCCCCATCCAGCCGTCGGCTTGTCCTGCTGTGGCCTCACCTCCGTGTCCATCCTTCATTTATTTTCCCTTCCCCGTGTCGTGCTGCCTGCCCCAGACCACACACGAGGGGAGACTTTTGGTGCTGAGACCCCCCTGGCCCCAGCAGCCTCTCCATGGGGTAAAGCGGGATGTCACCATGTGTCCCCTCACCACGGGACCCTCCTGGGAGCTGGGACCGTACCGGAGCCCACGGCCCCGGGGCTGGCGGCCGCTACA
>NW_010135765.1:1325-1618 GCF_000699245.1 Pterocles gutturalis
GTGGTGCCTTGTGGTGCCAGCCCATGCCGCCCGGCTCCCCCTCGGCTCCTTCCCCTACCCCAGTGTCTCGCTCGCACGGTGGCTCATTGATGATGAAAACCACTGGCCACATGAAAGCGGCTCCCCTCGTGCGAGTTGGGGGCCAGCAAGCGACGTGGGAGGTAGCGGCCAGCGCAGGCCCGGCTGGGATGCGGCGGCCAAGTCATTAACGAGGTGACGAGGATTGCGGAGCCGGCTCGTTAGTGCTGCAAGGCAAGTGCGTCACGTTGGCAGACGGTCACACCGCTGCCGTC